>NW_027745322.1:0-305 GCF_054177405.1 Leptonychotes weddellii | reverse complement strand
TCCTTACCTAGCACATTTCCTGGAGGTACCTCCTCCAGGCCTTCCAGCTCCCTGCCCATCAGAAGATACAGGTTTTCTAGGGTGCAGCACGCCATGTGGGGGACCGGGGGAAGGTCATCGAGTGGAGCGGAGAAGCCTAATGGCACCTGGGCGAAGAAAAACGGTGGAAGAGAAGTTAGGAGGCATTGACTACAGACATTACTTAGAACCTATACAGTTATTCCTATTCAGAGGTGAGATGATACAGTCACACTTCATGTAAACCTGAAATATGGAAACTTGAAATGGTATGAAATAAAATATGA
>NW_027745321.1:0-305 GCF_054177405.1 Leptonychotes weddellii | reverse complement strand
ACCATAAGGCTATTCTAATCCTTTCAGTGAATACAGTCAGGAACATTTTTTTAAAAAGATAAAATATATCATGAGTTCATATTGATATTTCTTTTTCTTTCTTTCTTTTTTTTTTTAAAGAATTTATTTTTAAGTAATCTCTACACCCAATGTGGGGCTTGAACTCACAACCCCGGGATCAAGAGTTGCATGCTCCACCAGCTGAGCCAGCCAGGGGCCCCCATACTGATATTTCTACTTCATGTGCAGGACTATAAGTTTTGCTATTCGAACTCTTCTGTCTTCTATCTGTATCTCTTTTATCT
>NW_027745320.1:0-305 GCF_054177405.1 Leptonychotes weddellii | reverse complement strand
TGTGTGTCTGTGTCTGTGTGTGTGTCTGCGTGTGTGTCTATGTCTGTGTGTGTGTCTGTGTGTGTCTATGTCTGTGTGTCTGTGTGTGTGTGTCTGTGTGTGTGTCTATGTCTGTGTGTGTGTGTCTGTGTCTGTGTGTGTGTGTCTCTGTCTGTGTGTGTGTGTCTATGTCTGTGTGTCTGTGTGTGTGTGTCTGTGTCTGTGTGTGTGTGTCTCTGTCTGTGTGTGTGTCTATGTCTGTGTGTCTGTGTGTGTGTGTGTCTGTGTGTGTGTCTATGTCTGTGTGTCTGTGTGTCTATGTCTGT
>NW_027745319.1:0-305 GCF_054177405.1 Leptonychotes weddellii | reverse complement strand
TGTTGACAAAGAAAAGCAAAGCTGGTGGCATCACAATTTCAGACTTCAAACTCTACAAAGCTGTCATCATCAAGACAGTATGGTACTGGCACAAGAACAGACATATAGATCAGGGGAACAGAATAGAAAGCCCAGAAGTGGACCCTCAACTCTATGGTCAACTAATCTTTGACAAATCAGGAAAGAATGTCCAATGGAACACAGACCGTCTCTTCAACAAATGGTGTTGGGAAAATTGGAGAGCCGCATGCAGAAGAATGAAACAGGACCATTTCCTTACACCACACACAAAAATAGACTCAAAA
>NW_027745318.1:0-305 GCF_054177405.1 Leptonychotes weddellii | reverse complement strand
CAAGAAGCACTCACTCGCTCCTCACGGGAAGGTGAGAGAATAACCGATCTTCACGAAGAAACACACTGCGGTCACCTGCTGGTCAGCCCCGCAGAGCCACCACTCTGGGAGCCCTGAGCACCCTGCTGTGGCCCCGCGAGTTACCATGTACATCCAGGGCACAGACGTGATTGTGTCCCAGTGGCAGGGGCCGGAGGGCAGGTGGCCCCCAGGTGGGCCTCTGCTGACGGCCACACCTCCACGCCTCAGGGGCCACTGAGCTGTGGGGCCTGAGCTCCAAGGATAGTTGCGAGGCCTGGGAGATC
>NW_027745317.1:0-305 GCF_054177405.1 Leptonychotes weddellii | reverse complement strand
GGTCAAGATGTAGAAGACCAAGACAAAAGCAAAGAGAATTATCTCCAGTTGAGGCTGATCAGAAAAGCCCAGCAAGATGAATGCTTGTTGGTAGCTGTTATTGTCATTTCCCATAGTCTTCACCAGCTGTCATGGAAACACACAAGCAAGTATTGGATAAGACAGCAAATGAAGATGCTACCCAGCACTCTCCAATTTCCTTGTGTGGGTCTATGAAGTTAGGAGAGTCATCTGCTCTTCCACACTTTCCTAGCATACACTTATTGATACCTATATTATGCAAAGCAGTGTGTCTGATTCTCCTG
>NW_027745316.1:0-305 GCF_054177405.1 Leptonychotes weddellii | reverse complement strand
GAAAAGCAACCACTTTCTGGAAGGTAGGACGTGCGGAGAAGTGAATCCAATGTGATATTCGGGAAGATAGATGGTGGGGGAGGGGGCCTCCCTTGGCTGCTACTGACAAGTGATAGAGCCATAGAGCACAAAATCAGAACTTCTAGATGTCTGCTCCACTGAGGGATGTCACTCCAGTGGCTAAGCGGGGGGTGGAACCCTCGCGGGACAGTGTGGTCTCAGGACCCTTGGGGTCACAGAAAGACTGGGGGTGCCTGAGTGCAGCAGAGCTCCCAGGTATCGGAGCGGGGAAGCCGGCTGCACAG
>NW_027745315.1:0-305 GCF_054177405.1 Leptonychotes weddellii | reverse complement strand
GATAATACTAAGGCAAGGGCTGAAGCTGCCCCAGAGACCCCTGTTCCTCACCTCGGGTTATCATAGTATCACCTCAGGTTCACTGGGGTGGCACCTTTAGGTCTTCTTTGTTATTTGGGGTTTTGGGAAGTCATCCCAAGGGCCTTGATCAGGGTGGGCCTCAGGAACATCTAGGTCGGTGTCCTCTCTCTCCCTCACTTCCTCTGGAATTTCCCTAGAACTAGTTGTCAGAGGACCTGGAGGCCAGTGGTTGTTGATTCAGCCCTCTGGGATGATACAGGTCTGGGTCTGTGTGTGCAGACAGA
>NW_027745314.1:0-305 GCF_054177405.1 Leptonychotes weddellii | reverse complement strand
GGGGATTAAGCAATGAGCAGCTCCTTATTTTAGTTTCTACCAGAAGAGATTTAGAAGCAACCATGCGTAACTTTTGACAAGTCACAATTTTGAGTTAATCTCTATAAAAAAAAAAACAAAAAAACATTCTTAAATCAGGAGGCATGTCATTCTATACTTACGAAGTGTTAGGTCACAGGCCAAATGCTCTATGTGCTTATTACCTGAATCTCACAATCATTTGAGAAAGCATGCAAGTTATCATTCTTCCCCTTCAAATCAGTGGTTCCAGAAAAAGAAACTTGCCTGACACCTGGTCAAACTCT
>NW_027745313.1:0-305 GCF_054177405.1 Leptonychotes weddellii | reverse complement strand
ATTCACACACTCAGGACAATTGGAAGGAAATAGTTTATTCGACACATAGTTTTTTTTCCCTAGAATATGACTTGCTTCCTCCCCCCCATCCCCCTCCCAAAACTGTGGTGGAGACGATTCTTCGAAAAGAAGAAAACCCCAGCAATAGCAGCTGCCCCACGCAGGTGTTCTGTGCAGTTCCTCGAGGAAGAACTCAAGTGCAGGGGTAAGGACACCCACGAAGGTCAGCTGCCTGAAAACACTAGGAAACTTAAAAAGCCAAAACTCAAGTATACCTCAGTGTCTTTATGTTAGAAAGTAAGTAT
>NW_027745312.1:0-4552 GCF_054177405.1 Leptonychotes weddellii | reverse complement strand
GCCCCCCCCCCCCGCCCCGAGCTTCAGTTTCTGCATCTACGAAATGGGGGTAAAATCCTTCACTAGAGATCAAATTCAATAATCAGAAATAACGGTATTCTTATTTATTATTAGTCAATTATTAATAACAGTGTTATTTTTAAGCCCAGGCTTATTTTTATTCATTAAAAATTATTGCAGTAGGACCTAAACCTGAAAAAATATGTCATATTCATCGTGCTGGTGGCTACCTTGAAAATACCTGTCTGCCTTTCATCTTGCACTCATATCTAAGACACAGCTGTCTGGAAGAGGAGTATTGTGGAGTGATTAAAAGCGAGGGCTTTTAAAAGCGATAAGCCTCCAGACACTTATCTGCCCTGTTATATACTAGCGATATTATCCTGGGCAAGGGGCTAAACCTCTCTAGGCTAAACCTCTCTAAGGCTTGGTGTCCCCTGTGAACAGTGGGGCAACCCCACGTGGCTGATGTCAGAATGACATGGGACACTAATCCCTGTGAGAACCACTAAGCTCAGTGCCTGGTACAGAGCAGGTGCTCAGTTACCGCTGGTGAATGAAAGAACACCCAGCTTGGTGGCGCATGAAACACGCTGGATCACTTTCTTTATTAAATTAAATAATCCACTTAACCTCCCAGGGCTGTTTGATTTCATGGCCCTCCCTGTTGTCCTTCCAGCCGGCAGTGATATTAAACCTGCATGAATTGAATCTTCCTGAAGGGAAGAACCAGGACAGGGCAGCTGGATGCAGGAGAAGACAGGAATGATTTAAATTTCAAATTCAGAGCTAATTCACCACTAATTAATTCTTAGTTTCATCTAGTCCTTTGCTCTATATGAGGTTGTGTGTGCAAGATCCCATTTGTCTGTAGAGGACCCCATGAATAGCAGGAATGACACTATGGACTCCATCAGATCAGCTGGAAGGCTGAGGCTCAGCGGAGGATGAGTGACTTGTCCAGGAGCATTCAGGTAATCAGCGTTGGAACCAGAATGCTAATCCAAGCATTCAACCACACACACACACACAGACACACTCACATGCACACACGCGCACACACACACACACAATTATGTATGTATATACATAAATACACACACATGCATATGGTTATGCATGTGGATACATATATATATTTCTATATAATAAGTCAAGCATTTGACTGCACTTATATACATACATGTACATGTGTAACATATGTACATATGGTATGCACATACCTATACATACATATATACGTGCATGTGTGTATATGTATGTATACATATTTTTCCCCTTTTTGCTTTTCACTTTTCCCCTGTTTGCTTGCTTGAGTGACTGCTCCTCTCATTTAAAAGATGGGACTATAATGTACAAAATCCTTGAAATTTTTGGAAGAGACATCTGGAAAAGTGCCTGGAATCTATAGCATACAGGAGATGCACCTCTAAAATATATACAAAATCTATCCTTTCCGTCCTCATTGTCTCTGCCTGTAGTGGGCAGAATAATCGCCCCCCAAAGTTGTCAACACTCGGGAGCATATGAATGTTACCCTCTGTGGCAAAAGGATCTTTGCAGGTGTGATTAAGTTAAAAATGTTGAAGCAGGAGATTGTCCTGGATTTTCTAAGCCGGCTCTGTGGAAGCACAAGAGTTCCTACAAGAGAGATGTGGGAGAGTCAGGGTCTGGGAGATATGAAGATGCTGTGGCACTAGATCTGCGGATGGAGGAAGGGGTCACGAGCCAAGGGATGGAGGCAGCCTCTAGAAGCTGGGAAGTGGGAGGAAATGGATTCTCTCCTAGAGCCTCTGGAAGGAACACAGCCCGGCCCACTCCTTGATTTTAGCCAGTAAGACCCACCTCGGACTTCTGATCTCCATTGGGAACTAACCACCACCATCTCTTGCAGGGCGACTTCAGCTACATTCACACTGGTCTCTCTCTCTCTATTCCTCCCAGCCCCCACCCACAAAATCTCTTCTCCATGCAGCCTCCAGAGGGGTCATTTCAAACCTAATCTGCTAATGTCCCTCATGTGCTTAAAACCCTCAATGGCTTTCTGTCGCACTTGCAATAAAATCCATGCCCTTTATGGTGGCCTCATTTTTCCAGCTGAGGCTTGAAGGTTAATGGACTTGCCCAACCAGTCCTGGGAGGACAGAGGGAGAGCTGAGCTCAGAACCCCAAAATCTGGCCTAAGTTCCCCCACTCTGAGGTATATATATGTCTATGTACTTTGATCTGGAACTATCTCCTCAAGAGAAGGGAAGGGAAGAGCTTTCCCAGAGAAATGTCAGGGTGATTGCCACAACGTTTGAGGTTTTTAGAAGAAAGGCTGGAAGAAGTTGGAACACTCTTTCTGGAAACTTCTCTTTCCTGCTCTCAGAATTTCCTGTCCTCAAAAGTATACAAAGTGTTGCAAAATCAATGACTCAGAGGAGTTCTCCAGGAAAAACAAGTTTGTCCATTCGAACAAACTACTCACTCTCTAAATGCATGAATAGGAAATAATGACAATAAAATATATACTTATATATTTTATATCAGGTTATAAACTCAAATGCCTGCAGGACCAGACTGGAAACATATGGGTGGGGATTCAGGCCAAGTGTTGCTAGATCTTCTGATTTTTCAAGAGAAAATAGAAATCTGGAGTTATATGTGAAAACTCCCAGTTTTTAAGTACAGGCAATGGATTTTAACAATTATTCTCACCATGTGAGGACCAAACAACATTTTTGTGAGCTGGATAGGACCCATAGCCATCTGCCTGAGGTGCTGGTCCTACATACTCAGAGCCACATCACCTCTGCCATGCTGGAGTTTTATGGTCAGGTATGGCCCCATTCCACTTAAATGTCTTTCTGGCCTTTGAACTTTTGTTAGAAAATGGTGGGTCCAGCAGAGCAGGCCGGAGCTCAGTGCCAGGGAATCTCCGAGTTAGGTTATGTCTGAGGAGTACATCATACCCATGCTGGGTGCCAAGAGGACAATGATGCTAAAGGCCAGGCTCTTTCCTCAGCTTAGGCCAATTTCTAAACTATCTGATGGACCTGCTAATGCTTTACAATCTATATATGCACTTAGCTAAAAGAGACAGGCTCCCCGCATGCAGTGAATTCATGGTGGACCTGCTGGTGGTTGTGAGACATACAGATAAACAGGGAACCCTCAGAATTTGGTCCATGTTGAAGGTGGATTTATAAAAATTAAATAAATCTGAGAGTGCACAGTCCTGGCTTGGAGGGCTGGTAAGCCAGGTAGAATTCCTAGACTAGGTGACCCGAGATGAGTCTTTAAAAAAGATTTTTTTTTTAATTGAAGTACAATTGACATATAAATTATATTAGTTTCAGGTATATAGCATAATGATACAATATTTGTCTATGTTGTGAAATGATCACCACATTAAGTCTAGTTAACATCCAGGAGTCTTCAAAGATGGTAGAGTGGTTATTTTGCAAGGTAAAAGTGGATAAATGTGCTTCTGGAAGAGAGAACCTCTTGAGCAGAAGTCTTTGCTCAAGTACTATAGATAAAGTCTAGTTTGGAAGAATGAATGCACATTTGAGGAAATGAGATGATAAGGTAATCAGATAAGTTGAAATAGACAAGATAAGATAAGATACCAGGCAGAGCGTGGCAGAGAAAATATACAAAAGAGAGATAAGGTGCTGTGCCAGAAAGAGGGTCACAGGTCGTCATGTTAGTCTTCTTGGCTTTGCATTGATCTTGCTGAAAGTCTTTGTCTTCTCCTCGGGACAACACCTGTGCTCATCATCACTGTGGCTCCAATAATGCCAGGGAAGGTACCTCTTCAGTCTCTTTACCCCCTATCAAGTGCCCACTGATCCTCTCCCAGAGCACAGAATGTTCCCTGTGGCTGGCCTGGGATCAGACACTGGAGACTAGGTTATGGATGGCATCTATACTCAGACCAGCATGAACAAGAAACACGGTTCACACCTACCAAGCCTGACAAGAAGCGGG
This sequence comes from Leptonychotes weddellii, assembly GCF_054177405.1. Taxonomy (NCBI): domain Eukaryota; kingdom Metazoa; phylum Chordata; class Mammalia; order Carnivora; family Phocidae; genus Leptonychotes; species Leptonychotes weddellii. The sequence goes on along the minus strand of NW_027745312.1, from coordinate 577 downwards.
CAGTGACAGGCAACCTTTTCCCTATGATCCATCTGGCCCAAATACTCAGAGATCCAAGGTTGGCTATCTTGAAATTCTAGATGATCTTGGTTTTAGTTGTCCTCCGAACAGAGAACAACGCTCTGACTTCACACACATCCACTGCATTTTCTGTCTCTTGACCCCCAAAGGTCATATTCTCTGGTTTACCATTGTCCAAAAGAAGCCCTACTCTTTTTGAACCTATCTTTCAAGTTCTACTGTTTATCCTTTTTTACAAATAGCACCCCTGTGAGGTCCATTTTGATGATCTTATTTACAATTGTAACCCCCACCCTGCCCCATCACTCCCTAGCTTCCTAATCTGCTTTATTCTCACTAGGATGTATCCTCCAAGAGGATGAGTATTTTTATTGGTTTAGTTGCTGCTCCATCCCAACACCTGTAACAGGTGTCTGGCACATAGTAGGCTTTCAATAATTATTTGTGACAAGAATTAACTATGATATTTATTGATCCCCTATGATGTGTCTGAGGTCTGTACCCTCATAGAATTTAACAATCTACCTGCTATTTGAATGTCAGACTTATTCCATCA
>NW_027745311.1:0-305 GCF_054177405.1 Leptonychotes weddellii | reverse complement strand
GCAGGGAGTCTGCTTCTCCCTCTGACCCTCCTCCCTCTCATGCTCTCTGTCTCTCATTCTCTCTGTCTCAAATAAATAAATAAAATCTTTAAAAAAATAAATAAATAAATAAATAAATAAATAAATAAATAAATAAAATAAAAATTAGGGGCGCCTGGGTGGCTCAGTCGTTAAGCGTCTGCCTTCGGCTCAGGTCATGATCCTGGAGTCCCGGGATCGAGTCCCGCATCGGGCTCCCTGCTCGGCAGGGAGTCTGCTTGGTCCTCTGACCCTCCCCTCTCTCATGTGCTCTCTCTCATTCTCTC
>NW_027745310.1:0-305 GCF_054177405.1 Leptonychotes weddellii | reverse complement strand
AACATAGTTTAATCACTTCCATGCTATCTATTGTTTCTTGTGTCCTGTACTTTCCCTCTAGATTTATTTTCCTTTTTGATAAAGTGCATCCTTTAATGTTCTTTTCATGAGAGTCTATGGATTGTAAACTCTCTTCTTATAATTCTGAAATTGTGTTCATCCTGCCTGATTTCTTTCTTTCTTCCTCTTTTTTTTTTTTTAAGATTTTATTTATTTATTTGAGAGAGAGAGAATGAGAGAGAGCACATGAGAGGGGGGAGGGTCAGAGGGAGAAGCAGACTCCCTGCCGAGCAGGGAGCCCGATG
>NW_027745309.1:0-305 GCF_054177405.1 Leptonychotes weddellii | reverse complement strand
TCAATGAGCATTTGTTGACTCAATCTAGACTCAAGGTCATCCAAGATATTATACAAAAACTTTTCCATCTGAACTGTTTGGTTTGCACTGTGGAAAGTGTTGAGAGAATCCCAGTGAGAAGTCTCATCATTGCAGAAGGAAGCTTAGAACTGGTTAACCAGGTCCTCTCTCCTGTCACACCCCTCCCCCCACTCCCCCCACTCCCCCCCCTCCCAGTCATCCTTAGAATTAAGTTTTTAAATTTTGCTGTGATAGGTTAGTTTCAGCTGTAATTATTTTGGCTAATATTTAAAGGTAATTTTTAT
>NW_027745308.1:0-305 GCF_054177405.1 Leptonychotes weddellii | reverse complement strand
CACAACCTTCCCCCAGCTGCCCAGACCACTCAGAGTAAAAACCAAAGTAGCCTAGTGGCCCAAAGACCCTCAGTGATGTCACACGAACACGATGCTGTTACTCCACGCCCCCATCTCACTGGGCGACCCTATTCTACCTACCATTGACCGCATCCCTATGCCACACCTTTTACTCCTGTGACTCAGTCATCCCATAACCAGAAGCCCGTAGCTCCCACTGCCCTTTACCCATCGTACCCAACCCCACACCCCCCTTCCTCTGGCAACCATCAGTGTTCTCTTTATTTACAGGTCTGATTCTGCTT
>NW_027745307.1:0-305 GCF_054177405.1 Leptonychotes weddellii | reverse complement strand
CCCTCCCCCAGAGACAGGGACAGGGGGGTGCTATCTCCCCCAGGGGTCATCCTTGGGAAAGTCCTGGATTATAAAACTGACAAAGGCTTTTTAAGAAAGATTTACGTACATCTGAGGCACCTGGGTGGCTCAGTCCATTAAGTATCGGACTCTTGCTTTTGGCTCAGGGTCCTGGGATCGAGCCCTGCATGGGGCTCCCCGCTCAGCAGGGAGTCTGCCTGTCTCCTTCTCTCCCCGTGCCGCCCCCCCCCCGCCCCGCTCATGCTCGCTCTTCCTCTAAAATAAATAAATCTTAAAAAAAAAAA
>NW_027745306.1:0-305 GCF_054177405.1 Leptonychotes weddellii | reverse complement strand
TAGGAAAGTGTAAGTGATCCAAAATTGCAAAGTCCCTTTAAAAGAAGAAGGTGGAAGGCCTTTCTTTACCAGCTGTCGGGACTTATAATGAAGCTGTAGCAAGTACGAAAGCACAACCTTCTCACAGGGATCAGTGGAAGAAATAGAATAAAGTGTCTAGAAATAGGCCCACATTATATGGAACTTTGGTATATGACCAGAGAGTCATGACAGATCAGTGAGGGAAGGAGGGACTGTTCAGTAAATCGAATTGGAACCCGTGGTTTATCCATATCAAAACAAAGTAAAATCCCCATCTCCCACTG
>NW_027745305.1:0-305 GCF_054177405.1 Leptonychotes weddellii | reverse complement strand
TTTAAAAGAAATTAGAACACTAAAAATATTGTCACCTAAAATTATTTCATATGTAAGGAGCTAAGGACATATATATGAATGGGTACATTTTCTGCGCCATTTAAGACCATTTAAGGCTTCAGTTATTTATTCACTTATTTATTCTTCATTGAGATATAATTGACATATAACATGTGAGTTTAAGGTGTACAACATTGATGAATTTATATTGCAATATGATTGCCATTATAGCATTAACACCTATATCCTAGTGGTATCCTGTGTTCCTAGTGGTAGGAACAGTTAAGATCTAGTCTCTTGCCAAG
>NW_027745304.1:0-305 GCF_054177405.1 Leptonychotes weddellii | reverse complement strand
TCGGGCTCCCTGCTCGGCAGGGAGTCTGCTTCTCCCTCTGACCCTCCTCCCTCTCATGCTCTCTGTATCTCATTCTCTCTGTCTCAAATAAATAAATAAAATCTTTAAAAAAAAAAAAAAGAAAAGAAACTATGTGTAACCATAGGGATGAATTTGTGCACCATAGTGTTGAATGACAAAAGAAAGCCATGGAATAAAACGTTTGCTTCACTTATAAAGACTGCTTTTTATATTACTTCTATCAAGTTCAAAGAACATGCAAAACTAAACAATATATGGGTGAGACATGCATATGTGGTAAAACT
>NW_027745303.1:0-305 GCF_054177405.1 Leptonychotes weddellii | reverse complement strand
TCGGGCTCCCTGCTCGGCAGGGAGTCTGCTTCTCCCTCTGACCTTCCTCCCTCTCGTGCTCTCTGTCTCTCATTCTCTCTCTCTCAAATAAATAAATAAAATCTTTAAAAAAAAAAAAGAAAATAATAACTAAGATTGAAAGGATCAAATAAGAACATTAGTCACTGTACAACTCTACAATGAGAATCCAAAAAAATCTACAGGGCCAAATGCCTCCATCCCCATAGGCTGAAGACTGCTTTTTATAGTTGTCAGCTGCCACACCTCTTGCTGCTCATTAGTGGCCAGGACAAACTCCAGAATGG
>NW_027745302.1:0-305 GCF_054177405.1 Leptonychotes weddellii | reverse complement strand
CAGTTCTCCAGGGTTGTCTTGTGTTTCTGCACGTTGTGAGGGAGGCCCCTACTACCCTCTTGTTCTGGATGATCTTTTCAAGGAGGTCACAGAGAGATCTGCTTACTATCCATTATAGTGAAGACAGTATCGCCCTTCAGGACAAAAGGAAGGTTTGCCTGCGGCTCCTTATTAAAGATCTGGGTGCCCTAAGCTCAGGATCCTCACCTGTATGTAGTTCAGAACCACTTACTTGTAGCACCTTGCTTTTCATCCACTTCATCCCGTAGTTGTTGGGGAGCAGGGGAACTGACATGGTCATCATG
>NW_027745301.1:0-4553 GCF_054177405.1 Leptonychotes weddellii | reverse complement strand
TTTTTTTTAAAGATTTTATTTATTTATTTGAGAGAGAGAGAATGAGAGACAGAGAGCATGAGAGGGAGGAGGGTCAGAGGGAGAAGCAGACTCCCTGCCGAGCAGGGAGCCCGATGCAGGACTCGATCCTGGGACTCCAGGATCATGACCTGAGCCGAAGGCAGTCGCTTAACCAACTGAGCCACCCAGGCGCCCCAGATGTAGCATTTTAAAATACATATGTCTATGGGGCGCCTGGGTGGCTCAGTCGTTAAGCGTCCGCCTTCGGCTCAGTCATGATCCCAGAGTCCTGGGCTCAAGTCCCGCATCGGGCTCCCTGCTCGGCCAGGAACCTGCTTCTCCCTCTCCCACTCCCCCTGCTTGTGTTCCCTCTCTCGCTGTCTCTCTCTGTCAAATAAATAAAATCTTTAATAAAACAAAGTAAAATAAAATACATCCATCTAGACTCTGCAGTCCTTCATAACGGATTCATAAAATGGAATCATTTTGTGTGTACACCATTCTAAACTGCTTTTTTGCACTTAGGAATAAACAGGAAACATCATTCATGATATGAAATACACATCAGCTTCATCTTAAATGGCTGCACAGTATCCCATCATATGAATCGCCATAAAGTGTTTAGTGAAACCCTTATCGTTGGGACACTTAACGTTGTTTCCAAAATTAAACATGCTACTGTTTAATCGTTTTCTTGACATGGAAAGGAAGGCCTGTATATTGTAAAGGTTTTAAAACTGCATTGCAAACTTGCTTTCTAGGAAGGGATTTACACTTTATCTTTGAATTTTAATATATTTTTTTGAACATCTTAATTCTACTTCAGTAGATTGTGTTTTCTCATGCACTCGTTAATGCTGTGTATTATAATATTGTACAATTACTGCCAAAAAACACAGGGAAATTTTTTTTTATATTTTAATACTTACATTTTAAAACTAGTGAGCATTTCCCAGATAGTTTAGGTACAGGATTTTCTTAAAAGACATTTCCTGGTTATGTTTTTTTGTTTTGTTTTTTGCCTATTATTTTCAACCGGGATGCTTAATCTTTCTTAGACCTTAAGCATTTTCTTTACATTAACAATATTTATACATTTTAATGTAACAAATATTTCAGTTTATCATTTTTCATTTCTTCTTTGTTTACAGTATTTAAATTTTTCTAACGTTTTAAAATCTGTCAGATTTTTTCTTTACGGCCTTTCCTTTGTCTTCACGATGTTTTCTAAGGCTGTTCTTCTGTTAACATTAAATAAATATTCATCTCTGATTTTAATTTTATTTTGAAATTCATTTTAAATGCTTGCTGACACTGAATTCTAAATTTCTTCCCTTTTTTTTAAAAAATGACAGATAACTAGCTTTTTATCCAGGACTGATAGGCCACTACTCCATATACTAAATTCCTACGTAACCTTCATGCTGTGCATTAAGTTTTATATTCTGTTCTATGTTTATGTTGGCACCAGGAGAACACTTTTTCAATTACTGTAATTTGAGGATATGTCTCAAATCTCACATGAAATTGCCTCTGTATTCTATTCTTGAGTATTTTTGATTGCGTTTTCTTCCAAGAAGGAATTATAAAATATTCTCATCAGCTTCCCTCCCCCTCTTCATGTCCAATTGGCAGTGGAATGTCATTAAATTTTAAGGATTAATTCAGGAAGAAAGGACAGCTTGTTATACGGAGTCTGTCAATCTAGAAAGACAACATGGCTTTCATGTACACAGATTTTCTTTTACTTTCCTAATAAAATTTTATTTTATATTTAAATGGACATATAGTAAAACTGACTCTTTGGGAGCATGGTTCTATGAAATTCAATACGTATCTAGGTTTGTTTAAAACAGATCCATCGCTCCAACATTGTGCTCTCACTTTGTAGTCTTACACTCTCGTCATCCCTAACCCCTGGCAAATGTTGATCTGTTCTCCATCACTATAGTTTTGACTTCTTAAGAATAGCATATACATGGAATTATGACATATAACCTTTTTCTTTAAGTAGGCTCCATGCCCAGCATGGAACCCAACACTGGTCTGAACTCACAACCCTGAGATCAAGACCTGAGCTGAGATCAAGAGTCGGCTCTTAACTGACTGAGCCACCCAGGTGCCCCAGAATTATAACCTGTAACTTTTTGAGCCTGGCTTCTTTCACTCAGCATAATGCCTCTGAGATCCATTCAAGTCCCTGCATGCATCAAGAGTTTGTTCCTTTTCACTGCTGTGTAGTATTCCACTGTATGGACATAACAGAACTTTTTTATTCATTCACACATTAAGGACAATTGGGTTGGTTCCAGCTTTTGACAATCATGAATAGAACTGCTATAAACATTTGGCATAGGTTTTTGTGTGAATAGCAGTTTTTCTCTCAGGTAACTAGCAAGGAGTTGGATTTCTGGGTCACTTGATGAGTTATGTATTTAACTTCCACAAGAAATTGCCAAACTGTTTTTAAACAGTGGCCCTCCCATACACATTCCCAAAGCAATGTATGAGAGTTCCGTTTGCTCCAATCCTTGTCAGCACTTAATATTGTTATGTTTTCTTTTTTTCCTTTCTTATAGATACACAGTGGTTATCTCACAGTGGTTTTCATCTACATTTTCTTTTCTTTTTTTTAATTTTTTTAAAAAATATTTTATTTATTTGACAGAGAGAAACACAGCGAGAGAGGGAACACAAGCAGGGGGAGTGGGAGAGGGAGAAGCAGGCTTCCCACTGAGCAGGGAGCCCGATGCGGGGCTTGATCCCAGGACCCTGGGATCATGACCTGAGCCGAAGGCAGATGCTTAACCGACTGAGCCACCCAGGCGCCCCTTTCATCTACATTTTCTTAATGGCTAATGATCTTGAATATCTTTTCCTTTGCTTAATAGCCTCTTTGTTAAAATGTTTGTGAAAGTCTTGCCCATTTTTTAAGTTGGTTGTTTATTTTCTTACTGCTGAGTTTTAAAAGTTCTTTGTATATTTTAACTAGAAGTCCTTTGTTGGCTATGGAATTTTGAAACGTTTTCCCAGTCTGCAGTTTGTCTTTTCATGTTTCTTTTCATAATTGCTTGACTATTCTGTGATGATTAAATTTTGAACATTGTTTTGGTTTTCTTCCCCCCATTCTTTTTGGTTTTTGTTGAGAATGTTTAAAGTTCTACTCTCTTAGTAAATTTCAAGTGTTACCAACCAACTATGTCACCAGGTTTTACATTAGATCCTCAGAGTTCACTCATCTTGTAAATGAGAATTTGTGCCCTTTTGCCAGTCTGTCCCTACTTCTCCAACCTCAAGCCCTTGGTAACTACTTTTCTACTCTCTGTTTCACAATTTTTTTTCTTTCTAGATTCCCCAAAAAAGTGATACCACACAGTATTTGTCTTTCTTTTAGCAGTGTCTCTGGCTGAGCAAAAGTTTTAATTTTGATGAAGTTCAATTTACCCATGTAGTTCACAGATTATGCTTTTGGTACCATGTCTACAAACTCTTGGTCACAAATCCTCAGTAAAGCTTTTTACAGGCAGTTGGGTATACTTCTTGTTGCTATTATCCCTAAATAGCTTCTATTTTTTGCTATTTTAAATGAATTGTTGATTTTTCGTTTTATCTAAATCTACCTTAAAATGTTTCCTAAGATGCAAAAATCATATTTCTTATTTGGCAATGTCTTTTGAAACTCTTTCTTCCAATAAATTGAACAGATCGTGTGTTTACACAGAATTATGGTTATGTGATGTCAAATAAGTCGTGAGGCATATTTGTGATAGATGTTTCCATTCGTATGTATCTCATCAAAATAACAGGTGAGTGTCAAAAATATTTTAGGGGTAGGGAAGATACCAAAAATATAGATGAAGATATGGGATATGACAGAATCCATATATCCTGGCCACCTGTACATTGGCATGAGGCAAGAATGAAGGCTATGATGGGTCAGTCATGATGATGGTCTAACCTCAAGTCCTCAGATCTGCCCTCTGTGTAGCTGAGTCTGACACAGGGCCCACCAACTGAGGGCAGAGGTTTTTAACCTAAGCTCCAAGAATGAGTATCGGGAGGTAACGAAACCACTGTTAAGTGTATATAAAAATGTGAAGGTGACATATGATCTCACTGATATGAGGAATTCTTAATCGCAGGAAACAAACTGAGGGTTGCTGGAGTGGGGGGTGGGGTGGGAGGGATGGGGTGACTGGGTGATAGGCCTTGGGGAGGGTATGTGCTATGGTGAGCGCTGTGAATTGTGCAAGACTGTTGAATCTCAGATCTGTACTTCTGAAACAAACAATGCAATATATATTAAGAAAAAAAAGAAGAAGAAGAAAAAGAAGGTAGCGGGAGGGGAAGAATGAAGCAGGGGAAATCGGAGGGGTAGACGAACCATGAGAGACGATGGACTCTGAAAAACAAACTGAGGGTTCTAGAGGGGAAGGGGGTGGGAGGATGGGTTAGCCTGGTGGTGGGTATTGAGGAGGGCACATTCTGCATGGAGCACTGGGTGTTATGCACAAACAATGAATCATGGAACACTTCATCTAAAACTAATGATA
>NW_027745300.1:0-305 GCF_054177405.1 Leptonychotes weddellii | reverse complement strand
ACTCTTTCAAGAACTTAGCTTCAAAGGGAAGGAGAGGGTGCCTGGGTGGTTCAGTTGGTTAAGCAACTGCCTTTGGCTCAGGTCATGATCCCGGAGTCCTGGGATCGAGTCCCACATCGGGCTTCCAGCTCGGCGGGGAGCCTGCTTCTCCCTCTGACCCTATCCCCTCTCATGCTGTTTCTCTCTCTCTCTCTCTCTCCCTCAAATAAATAAATGAATAAATAAAATCTTTTAAAAAAAAGGGAAGGAGAGATTAATAATTAGAGTAAGAAACAGAGTTTTGGTCAGGGATAAGTTTGATTTTT
>NW_027745299.1:0-305 GCF_054177405.1 Leptonychotes weddellii | reverse complement strand
TGTGGATCTTACAGTGTCAAGAGTGGGAGAAGACTCTTCAAGCAGCCCGTCTCTGCAGCTTTCACGCCCAGGTGCTCTGAAGCTGCTTTTCTTTCCTGGGGCTTGAAGTCGGGGAGGGCGGGTAGGGGGAGGCAGTCTGCTCTGGGTTCACTGTTCTTGGAAGCCATTCTGCCTCTAACCAAATACCCTCTCCCTTTCTAGGACTGGGTTCTTGAAGACAAAGCTGGGAAGAAAGGGGTTTTCATGGCAAGCTGTCCATTCCACCCTACTTTATACCTACCTTCTAGAACATTAAGCATAAAGTC
>NW_027745298.1:0-305 GCF_054177405.1 Leptonychotes weddellii | reverse complement strand
TTTTAAAAAGTTGCCAGTTTACGAAGTTTAAAAAATGGCATCATATTGCTGTTTTAATTTGTATTTCTTTGATCACTGGTAGAGTTGAACATTTTTCACATTTCATTGAACAATAGAATTTTTTAAATGACATTTGCCCACATTCCTATCAAGGCTTCAGCTCTACCTAAAGACTAGAAACACTCTTTGGGCACTATTGTTATCCTCTGGTCTCCTGGACACAAGCCTTTTCTGGATCAAAGGGAAGTGAGCCAATTTCTAAGACTTGGAAGCATCTGATTTTTTAAACCGCGCCGGCAGCGGTT
>NW_027745297.1:0-305 GCF_054177405.1 Leptonychotes weddellii | reverse complement strand
AGTGAACATAGTTGCTTTTCCTGCAAGAACATGAGCAGGAGAACTGTATTTTGATTTTGCATCTTTTTAGCCCAAGCCCAGGAAGCCCACTCAGCTCAGGAAACAATGAAGAGCATCATCTTCAATTCATTTCTCTTTGAATCTGGGTCTCATCCTGACAAAAGTGTGAGGAAAAATGTATGTGTGTGTGTGTGTGTGTAGGTTCCACGTTATTCTAACACAGAATTAATGATCACATCGTGCAATCATATCAAGATAGTGGGATGTGCTGTGCTTTGGAATAAAAGTGGCATAACTTCCTATCC
>NW_027745296.1:0-305 GCF_054177405.1 Leptonychotes weddellii | reverse complement strand
ATAATTATGAGCCTCAGCCTTAGCAGGTTAGTGACCTACTGAAAAGCAAGACAGTTTTTTTTTTTTAAAGATTTTATTTATTTATTTGACAGAGAGAGACACAGCAAGAGAGGGAACACAAGCAGGGGGAGTGGGAGAGGGAGAAGCAGGCTTCCCGCGGAGCAGGGAGCCCGATGCGGGGCTCGATCCCAGGACCCTGAGATCATGACCTGAGCCGAAGGCAGACGCTTAATGACTGAGCCACCCAGGCGCCCCAAGCAAGACAGTTTTAATGAGCAATCAGAGAGTAAGAGTAAGATCATCAA
>NW_027745295.1:0-305 GCF_054177405.1 Leptonychotes weddellii | reverse complement strand
ATGCTTGAGGTGTCTAAGGCTAAGGGAACCTAAGGAGATCACTCTGGGTCCACAGTTAGCAAATTGCTAATAAACGCAAACCTAGGTCTGAGTCTGTATCCATGCTTTCTGCTACACTAATTTTTGCCTGTAGGGGGAGTCAAAGCATTCTCTCGTCTCCCCTTTTCACCTTCACTGTCAGAACCAGTTCAAACCTAAGAAATGGACGTTTACTTATGATTTCCTTTTCATTGTGCGCCCGCAAAAGTGGTATGGCACGGGTGGATGGAGGGACCCCATCTGCTTGGGCACCACTTTTTCATAGG
>NW_027745294.1:0-305 GCF_054177405.1 Leptonychotes weddellii | reverse complement strand
AGAAGACAATGCAGAGAATCCACAAGGCCAGAGAACACAGTTAAATCAAGAGCCGAAGCCAGAGAAAAGACACAAGCAAACAGAAACCCTATCCATCAAAGCGGGGGTGAGACCCTGGGATCTGCAGGGAGAAGGTGAAGCGTAAATATGGAGTTGCACTGGCCCATAAGGGATATTGTTAAAGCTGTCCTTCTGTTCTAGAGGCCCCTCTTCCTAAAGCCAAGTCTAGGGTCACTTAGGGTCAGGGCCTGCTTGACATTTTGTAATTATATATTTACTTCTTCTTCTCCCTTACTGATTGGAGA
>NW_027745293.1:0-305 GCF_054177405.1 Leptonychotes weddellii | reverse complement strand
CCAGGCGCCCCAAGAAAATAATTTTTAAAGCATATTTTACTTAGGTTAAAGAAAATAAAAGTTAATACTTTGCAAACAACATCGATGTGAGTGGGCCACAGCACACCTTGGTTCTCTCGGTTTTACAGGCCTAATTACCGAGACTCCCACACTCTCCGAGGCACCACGAATTCACCCAGTGGCAGGCCACAAGGTGGAGGTCCGGTACTGGGGGGACCTCAGGCACACCAGGAAAGCCTCCAACAATAATGGGACCAAGGCTGGTCTCCACAGACCTGCCCGCCTTGGTCCTCTGGTTCTCCCTC
>NW_027745292.1:0-305 GCF_054177405.1 Leptonychotes weddellii | reverse complement strand
TGCTTATCTCCACTTTATTCTTCACTGTGAGGTCAGTGTCGGCCAAATGTACGTGTTCAGGAAGTGTTAACTGAGAACGCAGAGAATGAATGGAAGTGTCACAGACTTAAATCTTTTCTGAGACAGTAGATTATTGAGAGGAATATATATATTTTTAATACTACGTATGCCAGGCGGGATCACAAGAAAATTTTGACGAGCAGGCAAGGGTCAGGTTGAAGACACAGGTCCCGGATGGCGTGGACACGCTGCCGAGAAGCGACTGCAAGTCCAGGGCTGTCAATGACGCCCAGAGCAGGCTGCAA
>NW_027745291.1:0-305 GCF_054177405.1 Leptonychotes weddellii | reverse complement strand
GGGATCGAGTCCCGCATCGGGCTCCCTGTTTGGCAGGGAGTCTGCTTCTCCCTCTGACCCTCCTCCCTCTCATGCTCTCTGTCTCTCATTCTCTCTCTCTCAAATTAATAAATAAAATCTTTAAAAAAAAAATTAGTATTCTGCTTTCTTATTTTAATGTACATTACTAATATTTTCATCTTAGACATTACAATTTTATCATTAAACTCATGTAGCTTTTGTCACTTAATAAGTTATGTGGTTTAGGGTGAAAACGTAACAAACAAATGTAGTTTGTTATATATAAAAGCTAATACATACAGCTC
>NW_027745290.1:0-4553 GCF_054177405.1 Leptonychotes weddellii | reverse complement strand
AAAAAAAAAAAAGGATTTTGATGGACTCCTGTCTCACATTGAGGTCTTTCAACCATTTGGAGTCTATTTTTGTGTGTGGTGTAAGGAAATGGGAAACTGGACCACTTTCTTACACCATACACAAAAACAAACTCAAAATGGGTGAAAGACCTAAATGTGAGACAGGAAACCATCAAAATCCTAGAAGAGAACATATTCAGGAACCTCTTTGACAACAGCTATAGCAATTTTTACCAGACACATCTCTGGAGACAAGGGAAACAAAAGCAAAAATGAACTATTGGGACTTCATCAAAATAAAAAGCTTCTGCACAGTGAAGGAAACAATCAACAAAACTAAGAGGTGAACTTCAGAGTGGGAAATATATTTGTAAATGGCATATCTGATAAAGGGTTAGTATCCAAAATCTATAAAGAACTTATCAAACTCAATACCCAAAAAACCCCAAATAATTTAGCTAGGAAATGGGCAGAAGACACAAATAGACATTTTTCCAAAGAAGATATCCAGATAGCTAACAAACACATGAAAAGATGCTCAACATCACTCAGCATCAGGGAAATACAAATCAAAACTACAATGAGATATCAACTCACACCTATCAGAATGGTTAAAATTAACAACGCAGGAAAGAACAGATGTTGGCGAAGATGCAGAGAAAGGAGAACCCTCTTGAAGTTGGTGGGAATGCAAACCAGTGCAGCCACTCTGGAAAATAGTATGGAGGTTCCTCAAAAAGTTAAAAATAGAACTACACTATGACCCAGCAATTACGCTACTAGGTATTACCCAAAGGATACAAAATACAAAAATACTGATTTAAGGGGCACATGCACCCCATGTTTATAGCAGCACTATCAACAATAGCCAAATTATGGGAAGAGCCCAAATATCCATCGATTGCTGAATGGATAAAGAAGTTGTGGTATATACATATACAATTGAATATTACTCAGCCATAAAAAAGAATGAAATCTTGCCATTTGCAACAACATGGATGGAACTACAGTGTATTATGCTAAGTGAAATAAGTTAATCAGAGAAAGACAAATACTGTATAATTTCACTCATATGTGGAATTTAAGAAACAAAACAGATTAACATAGGGGAAAGAAAAAGAGAGAGAGGGAAACCATAGGAGAAATTCTCTTAACTATAGAGAACAAACTAAGAGTTGCTGGAACTGGAGGTGGGTGGGAGGATGGGTTGGGTGAGTGACGGATATTGGGGAAGACACTTGTGATGGACACTGGGTGTTGTGTGGTGATGAGTTACTGAATTCTACTCCTGAAGCTAGTGTTACTGTATGTTGACAAAGTGGAATTTAAATAAAAACTTGAAAAGTTTTTTAAAAAAAAGATTTTGGTCTTATTTAAGGACTTGGAGTTAGAACACATGTATACATAACACATGTAGACCACTAGTTAATAAGTTTTTGTTACCTATAACTTGTACTATCTTACACATAGGAAATAGCAACCTCATAGCTACATTAAGTCAATTCCAATAAATGGGACTTGGCAATATATGTATGTGTGGAATAAATATGAGAAAGACAAAAATGAGCCTCCAGCTGTGATTCCTTTTTGATGGTGAGTGTGACAGAAAGGAATGTGAATGATGTTTGACCTGCATACATGGTTAAATATACTCAAATTTAACCAACTCTCTTCCAGGTTTGTAACTGGGCTAACTTAAAGAGATGGTTTCTTATTTTAACTTTACCACTCTATGGCATTTTTTTATACACCCCTCCATCCTCAATGATTTCACCTTTTTCCTTCACCAAGTTATAATAGCATAATTTCTTCCCCCATGAGCCACAATCCATCTCACTTGTCTCGTCAACATTTCTCTCTCCTGTTTCTGTAAGGCTATAGCTTTGACTTTTTAAAACTTGAAGAAAGACCCTCAATATAGAATTGTAGAATAGATGGGTTCCTCACTTTCTTTAATGACAAGATATTAATTCTTCCTAGATGATTACATCCAGGACAAAGTAACTAAAATGATAATATATTGATAAAATGGCACATCCATTAACATGCTATGTCACCAATGTATAGTAACACATTAATTTTCAGGATTATTTCTACTTACATATTCAAGTGTAATTTTAAATCTACATTGAAATCTTTCAAATTTCTTTCTTCTCGAATGCCTGTGCATTTAACTCAAATTAAAATAGCTGTTTCATAGATTCCCTGTCCTAGAAAACAATAATTATTCTATGAAAATGTGTGCATATTTTAAAGATTATCTTACAAATACGTGTTTGTGATTTTTCCATAAAAAAAAATATAAGCTGTGAGCACATTGGATGAGAAAAATAACCCAAACAAAAAGGTTTGCCACAGATTCCAAACTATGTTTTAAAAGAAATTGAGTGCCTCAGGATTATCAGAGTTTGCACATGGTGTGGGAGATAGAAAGTCAAGTGAGTGGACAAGTCTCCACTCATCTAGTCTACCTCTTCTTTACCCAGAAATTTATTTCTCTATCTGAATTGGGCTCTAAACATAAAATTTCATTTGAGAAAAATTTCCCAGTACCTCGCAAGTTTGAAAACACTGAGTTAATAGGTAAAACAAAGCCTTGCAAGCCGTGCAGTGACAGTGTCTTCACCTTCCCTTATGGTCTCAGCTCCATGCGTGGCGTTTAGCAGTGCTTTTGGCCATAGGCATCAGGCCGGCTCAGCAGTGGGGCTCTGCTCCTCATCACTTAATCGGTACAGACTCTGTTCCCAAGATCTTGTTTTGTTTTCCTTATTTGTAATTATTTTTCTTTTGTTTTTTATGTAACACCCCTCCCCTAACAGGGTTGGGCCATATGATCGTATTCTTATCTTATGACTCCATTCTTTGGCCATAATCTGATGCACTATGAGTAAACAACTAACTCAAGTAGGGTCAATGAGAAGCCCTTTCTTGGATTAGAGTGAAATCTCTGAGTGGGATTACACGACCTGGGTTGTGGGAAATGTGGGAATACGTTCACTAGGAAACACTGCCTCATTTATGCATGCCTCCAAATCAGGACTGAAGCTTACTGTTGTGTGAGTTTGGCTTGGAACAGCTCCAGGTTGCAACACGGACATTCCTATCAGTTTTGATTTCTAGAGTTATTATGACCTTATTCCAGCAGATGGCAGTAAAATGTTTTATTTTTAAAAAGCACCATATTCTAATTAGCACAAGTGGCACAGAGTAGATCCCTACTGCCAAGTGCATTACGGACCAATTTTTTTTTTTTTTAAAGATTTTTATTTATTTATTTAACAGAGAGAGAGAGCACAAGCAGAGAGAGCACAAGCAGGCAGAGCGGCAGACAGAGGGAGAGGGAGAAGCAGGCTCTCTGCCGAGCAGGGAGCCGGATGCGGGGCTCGATCCCAGACCCTGGGATCATGACCTGAGCCGAAGGCAGCCACCCAACCGACTGAGCCGCCCAAGTGCCCCGGACCAATTTTTTTTTTTTAAGTTGATAATTGTTAATTAAATCAATGGATGCACTGCATGTCAATTAAAAAAATAAAAGCTAGAGTATTGTCGTAGATGAAATAAAGTGAACTGAGCCTGGATTTAATGTTAAGATGAGTGTGGTGGCCTGAATTTCTTTTTTATAAATCCTTGTTTCAGTCCATTTTCCGCTGCCTGTGAAGTCTGAAATCATTCTACATCTATACCTTGGCAAAATATTCTGAGAAGTGAGAAGCTGGCGCATGTTGGCATGATACCTAACATCCACACCGTTTCCCTTTGACAAGTTATTAACAGAAATGTTTCACTGAATCTGATGGGCTTTGCTTTACTGAGGAAGCATTTCCTGCCAAAATATTTCTTTTCTGTAACAGGGCCAACCGAAATGGTCGACTGGGGTTCTTGCTTCAATCTCTCTTACCTTCTTTATTCAATTCGATGAAAATTTCATATACTGCACTTTTAAAAAAACTGAACATTTACTAAGTGCTTATCTTGTTCTTTTCCTTCCCTCTTTCCACTGCCACTGTCCTAATCCAGCTCTAACTGTTGGAATCATCTCTCTCAAAGGATTTGAAACTGACCTTTCTCTCTAGTGAGTCTACTTTCCATGCATTTAGTCATCTGTAAATCAATTAATTTTTCTGACATATAGTCTTGTGACTGTGTGTGATTTGTCCCACCTGTTTATTTGGGGGTTGCGGGGGGAGGGAGTAGTTCTGGGAAAAATCTCTACACCTAGTTTGTTATCAGTGTCCACAGGCTTGGGTTTTCCTTTCTATATGTTCTTTTTTCCTCTCTGTGTGTGTGCGTGTGTCCGTGTATGTCTGTGTATGCCCATGTCTGTCTGTGTGTGTGAGTTAAGATTCAAGAACTACACTGTCACTGCCTCTATCTTCCAAGAATCCTCTCAACTATATAGTACAATTATTTTGTATCTATTGACATTTTATACTGCCTATTGATATTTCTTTATCAATACCTATTCTTTTTTTTTAAAGATTTTTTTTATTTATTTGAGAGAGAGAGAATGAGAGACAGAGAGCATGAGAGGGAGGAGGGTCAGAGGGAGAAGC
>NW_027745289.1:0-305 GCF_054177405.1 Leptonychotes weddellii | reverse complement strand
TGAATGCGGGCTTGGTTAGTCACATGGGACCTAAGGTCTGTGGAGAATTCATCTGCCACCTCCACAATGGAGTGAGGGTTTGGGTGGGCCACCAAGAATAGATGGGCTGTACTCCTTCCTTCAGTCACGACAGCTCCAAAAGTTTAAATTTCGTTTTCCTTTCTTAAAATGCACTTTTTAAAAAAACATATAATGTATTGTTTGTTTCAGGGGTACAAGTCTGTGATTCATCAGTCTTACACAATTCACATCACTCACCATAGTACATACCCTCCCCAGTGTTTAAAATGTATTTTAGCTTTTTT
>NW_027745288.1:0-305 GCF_054177405.1 Leptonychotes weddellii | reverse complement strand
CAACACCAAGTATTGGTGAAGATATGAAGACACTGGACCTTCTATCCTTTGATGGTGGGATGTAAGATGTGACAGTCACATTGAAACATTTAAGTATTTTTTTTTAAAATGTTAAATGCATCATCAGAGGATTCAGTGATTCCTCTCCTAGGTATTCAACTGAGAGAAATGAAGGCATGTGTCTACACGAAGACTTGTACACCAATGCTCACGGCTCAACTCAAATAATCTCAACTAGAAACAAATACAGATGTTCATCAACCGGTGAATGGACAAACTAAATGTATCATATCCATTCAACAGGA
>NW_027745287.1:0-305 GCF_054177405.1 Leptonychotes weddellii | reverse complement strand
TGTTAATAAATTATAGAGCCTAATGGAGAGAAAAGAATGCCTTTTGTTTGGAATTTACTTTGAGAGGATGTAATTTTTAAAATAAGTTTTTTATTAACAAATAAAATAGGGCGCCTGGGTGGCTCAGTCGTTAAGCGTCTGCCTTCGGCTCAGGTCATGATCCCAGGGTCCTGGGATCGAGTCCCACATCGGGCTCCCTGCTCTGCGGGAAGCCTGCTTCTCCCTCTCCCACTCCCCCTGCTTGTGTTCCTGCTCTCGCTGTCTCTCTCTCTGTCAAATAAATAAATAAAATCTTTAAAAAAAAA
>NW_027745286.1:0-305 GCF_054177405.1 Leptonychotes weddellii | reverse complement strand
AAAGCCGGAGGCTGGAGGCATCACCATTCCAGACTTAAGCTATCTTACAAAGCTGTCGTGATCAAGACAGCATGGTACTGGCACAAAAACAGACACACAGATCAAGGGAACAGAACAGAGAGCCCAGAAATAAACCCATGATGACGTGGTCAGTTAATTTGCGACAAAGCAGGAAAGAATATGCAATGGGAAAAAGACCGTCTCTTCAACAAATGCTGTTGGGAAAACCGGGACAGCCACATGCAGAGGAATGAAACTGGACCATTTCCTTACACCACACACAAAAATAGACTCGAAATGGGTGA
>NW_027745285.1:0-305 GCF_054177405.1 Leptonychotes weddellii | reverse complement strand
TGCTTTCATTAGCCTCTCACCTGGTTTCTGTTTGGTCCAGCCTCTGGCATAGTTTCCATTGGGTCTAGCCTCTAGCGGGGTGCCCTGCCCATCTTGGAGCTTGTGTGGGTAGGAAAGTTCAGCTGTTTTTCTCAGTTCAAAAGGTTTGACATGAGCCGAGGAAAACTATTTGACATTGATAGTAACTTGGAGCTGAACACTCTGGTATTACTGACCTTCCATAACCAAATCCCAGTTTTGTGACAGTTGGTAACCTGTTGGAATGTTGGCCGGTGTGACACAGAAGGGAAATCCAGTGGGTCTGC
>NW_027745284.1:0-305 GCF_054177405.1 Leptonychotes weddellii | reverse complement strand
GGCAGCTCCTGGATGTCGGGCTGCTTTTCTCTTTACCAGTATCGTCTAATACCCAGTCTGTGTTCAGTTCCCCCAAAATGTCTCAAAATGTGTTTTTACAGTTGGCGTTGTCTGAATCAAAGGCCCACAAGCTGCAGTGGGCTGTTAACGTCTCTCAACCAGTCTCTTTGCCGGTAGTCCTCCCTCTCTGTCCCCCAGACTGGGCTTGGCTGTTTATAGCTTCACGATGTCCTTTTAACTTGTCCCTCAGTTTCTCCTCTTCCTTCTCTTCTATAAATTGCTAATTACGTGAAAGGATTTGTCAG
>NW_027745283.1:0-305 GCF_054177405.1 Leptonychotes weddellii | reverse complement strand
AGGAGACGAAATCCAGGTCTCCTACTCCTCCGCCATCTTGCTCCGCCCCCTCTTTTTTTGTTTTTTTGGTAGGATGTGTTTTCTATCCCTTCAATCTCCTAAGTGTTGTTGCAGTACACTTGGTTTTCTTTTTTAAGTGCTCAAGCGGCTGTTTTCTGGCATCTGGGAAATCAGCAACTAAATTATTCACTGGAAGAATGGAAGGGCAGGTCTGAGAGACAGTGATGAATTTATTTATTCAGGCAGCAACAATTTAGTGAGCATTGGTTGTGTGTTAAGAACTGTGCTCAGTGTCTGTGTCTTTC
>NW_027745282.1:0-305 GCF_054177405.1 Leptonychotes weddellii | reverse complement strand
CCGCATCAGGCTCCCTGCTCAGCAGGGAGTCTGCTTCTCCCTCTGACCCTCCTCCCTCTCATGCTCTCTGTCTCTCATTCTCTCTCTCGCAAATAAATAAAATCTTAAAAAAAAAAAAAAATTTTAAAAATTTTGTGATAATTATTGATGAATTTTAGCTCCAAAAATGCCCATCATAGTAATCTGAAATATTTTTTCAAATTGGTACATTAGTAGATTTTTATATAGCTAATATTTTTACTGTTCCCACATTACCTTTCCCAAATTAACTGTATAACATTTGCAGATAAAGATTGTGGCTTACT
>NW_027745281.1:0-305 GCF_054177405.1 Leptonychotes weddellii | reverse complement strand
TAGGAAAGTGTAAGTGATCCAAAATTGCAAAGTCCCTTTAAAAGAAGAAGGTGGAAGGCCTTTCTTTACCAGCTGTCGGGACTTATAATGAAGCTGTAGCAAGTAAGAAAGCACAACCTTCTCACAGGGATCAGTGGAAGAAATAGAATAAAGTGTCTAGAAATAGGCCCACATTATATGGAACTTTGGTATATGACCAGAGAGTCATGACAGATCAGTGAGGGAAGGAGGGACTGTTCAGTAAATCGAATTGGAACCCGTGGTTTATCCATATCAAAACAAAGTAAAATCCCCATCTCCCACTG
>NW_027745280.1:0-4553 GCF_054177405.1 Leptonychotes weddellii | reverse complement strand
AGAAGACATACAAATGGCCATAGAGACACATGAAAAAATTCTCCACATCACTTGGCATTAGGGAAATACAAATCAAAACCACAATGACATACCACCTCACACCAGTCAGAATGGCTAAAATGAAGAACTCAGGAAACAACAGATGTTGGTGAGCATGCAAAGAAAGAGGAACTCTCTTACACTGTTGGTGGGAATGCAAGCTGGTAGAGCCACTCTGGAAAACAGTATGGAGGTTCCTCAAAAAGTTAAAAATAGAACTACCCTATGACCCAGCAATTGCACTGTGAGGTATTTATCCAAAGTATACAATATAAATAGTGATTCAAAGGGGTACATGCACCCCGTTGTTATAGCAGCAATATCCATAATAGCCAAAATATGGAAAGAGCCCAGATGTCCATTGACAGATAAATGGATAAAAAGGAAAAAAAGATGTAGTGTGTGTATATGTATATATAGATACACACAATGGAATATATATATATATATATGGAATAAATATATATATGGAATGGAATAAATAAATATAGATAATATAATATTTATACACACAATGGAATATATATATACACACACATACACACACAATGGAATATATATACTCAACCATCAAAAAGAATGAAATCTTGTCATTTGCAATGACATGGATGCTAAACGAAATAAGTCAGTCAGTAAAAGACAAATACCATATGATTTCACTATGTGGAATTTAAGAAACAAAACAGATGAACATGGGGAAGGAAAGAAAAAAGAAAATAAGGTAAAAACAGAGGGGGAGGCAAACCATAAGAGACTCTTAACTGTAGGAAACAAACTGAGGGTTGCGGGAGATGGGGTAATTGGGTGATGGGCATTAAGGAGGGCACTTGATATAATGAACAGTGGGTGTTATATGCAGCTGATGCATTGCTAAATTTTACCCCTGAAACTAATAATACACTATATGTTAACTAAATTGAATATAAATTTTTAAAAAAGAAAGGTCCATTGTTTCTAAGTTTCCAAAAACATGATGATGAAGAAAAATCAGTACTATATTATAACAACAGTTTTTTGCATTTTTCTTAAAGATCTTATATATCTTATCTATTTATTTATCTATCTATTTATTTATTTATTTATTTAGAAAGTGCACAGGTGAGTAGCAGCAGAGGGAGAAGGAGAGAGAATCTCAAGCAGACTATCCACTGAGTGCGGAGCCTGTCATGGGGCTTGATGTCACGACCCTGAGATCATGAGTCAGATGCTTAAATGACTGAGGCACCCAGGCTTTTTTCTGATATATGGCTGTTCACCTTTAATCTGTTAATGTGGTCAGTTACATTAATAGTTAATATTAAACCATCTTTGCATTTCTGGAATGAACTCTAATAGGTCATGATGTATTCTTTGTACACATTTATAGATTATGTGCATTAACTTTTAATTACCTATAAACTTAATTTCTTATGCTGTTCCTATCTAATTTGTTACAATTTTATATTGGACTTAAAAAAATAAAGTATTGCCTACAAAACAATGCCAGTGAGGTGTTTTTTACTATATTATTTGGAGGGGTTGATAAAAAAATTAAACATGCAATTTATTGGATTATAATAGATTTTTTAAAGATTTTCCATTTTTTTAATCAATTTGATAAAATTTACCATTTCATCTACATTTTAAATCCACTGGCATAATAATCATAAAGCATCCCTTTATGATTTCTATATATTGTTAAGGACTCCCTTTTCATTATTAATATTCCTTGTTTTTATTTCCCTTTTTCCTATTCAGTATTTCTAGAAGTTTATCTATGTTCTTAGTCTTTAGTATACTGAATATTATTTCTTAGCTTTCCTTTTTAATATATTTTTCTATTTCTTATTTCTGTATTTTTATTTTATTATTTACTTTTTACTTTCTCAAACTGGATGCTTAGCCCATTTTCTTTTCATTTTCTTCTTGCTAATATATTTTTCCAGGGTTATACATCTCCTTCTGGTATATCACATATCTTTAGTAATATTGCTATTGCCATTCAGTTGTATTTTTTTCTAATTTCTATATTTTGCCCTACAAACATGCATTAGTTAAAATATTTATTTTATATTTTCTCTTTAAGATAAATGTGTGTTTTAGCTTGCTTTGAACTAGCCTTTCTTAGTCCTTATTTTGTAATGGCATTGTCAAACAAAGAGACTGTCTTTCAAAATCTGAAACAAAGAAAAGCTGAGAGTATTGCTTGCTAAACCAGAGAATGTTGCATTTTCAAAGCAAGTCTCTCCAAACAATGCAAGTACTGATTTTTTTTTAATGGGGTTGTAAGTAGCAACCTCCAGGGATTAGTGGCCTTTGAGAAGAAAAATTGTCCTAAGCCTATATGACTTTCAGCTGTGCAAACCTTGTTATTGGTGTGAGCTTGTTGTTGATAGACTTCCAAAATCGTGGGATCTGTCTCTGATTGATTGAGGTGAGTTTTAAAATTCAAAACTATTTCTTGTGGTTGCACATTCATGGCCTGCAACTATGCCCAAGGAATTCTTTCCTTTTGGAGAATAGGGATTTTTATCCTAAGAAGCACTGGCCCTGCTCTGTCCATACTAGATTAAAGAATCTTGATAGCATTCATAAATCAGTATTCTGGAATTTGAAAATTTGAAAAAAAAAAGAGAGAAGTAGCTAAGACTCACTGATACCATATTAGGAATAAACTAGATATGGTTTGCTAAGTGGTTAGGACACAGACATAGAGCAGTAGTGATATGTATTGGCAAAATTGTAGATATGAACATGTCTAATTAATATTTCAGTATTGATACATTTAGTTAACTTCTGACTCTTCCTTTCTGAAATTAGTAGAGATGCTCTAAAAGAGCTATAGCCAATAGGCTTGTATTGACTTGATCCTAGGAAGACTTTATTTTCCCTCCTCGTTTGCCAGTTAATTGTCTCTTTCCCTGCTTAGTCGGTTTCAACATGATGACTTTCATGTGTCAAGGATAATTTAGCAATTCAGTGGATTTTTAATTTCTCTGAAATTGCTCAATAGTTGGAATTCAAATGTTGTCTATGCTAATTTTGATAATAGCTGCTATCTCTATGCACTATAAAATCAACCAATGAGCCCACACACACACACACACACAAAGCTTAGGTCTCATCAAACTTAGTAAGTTTCTTGGTTTTCAGGCTCTACTCTGCCTGTGGAGGGCAGGTTATAGAAGAATTTTTCAGAAAACTGGAAGAATTGAATGATGAATGACTCTTTTAAAATTTCTTACAATTCGGGGCGGAGCAAGATGGTGGAGGAGTAGGAGACCTGGATTTCGACGGGTCTCAGGAATTCAGCTGGATAGGGATCAAACCATTCTGAACACCTACAAACTCAACAGGAGATCAAAGAAAAGAATAACAACAATTCTGAACACAAAAGCAACCACTTTCTGGAAGGTAGGACGTGCGGAGAAGTGAATCTGAGGGGATATTCAGGAGGATAGACAGCGGAGGAAGAGGCCTCTGTGGGCGGCTTCTGGCAAGTGATAGAGCCGAGGAGCACAAAATCGGAATTTTTAAGAAGTCGGCTCCGCTGAGGGAGGTCGCTCCAGTGGCTAAGGGGGGGTGGAACCCTCGCTGGGACAGTGTGGTCTCAGGACGCTCGGGGTCACACAAAGACCGGGGGCGCCTGAGTGCGGCAGAGCTCCCAGGGATTGGAGCGGGGAAGCCGGCTGCAGAGACAGAGCTGAGGCGCGGGCTCTCAGCTCGGGGTTGCCATAAACCGTGATCCGCAGCACAGTCGGGCCCCTGCTCCTCCAGCAGGGACCCAACAAGTGGCAGATCCGGGGAGACTCCCCTTCCTCCCCTGGGAGGAGCGGTGTGGGAGCGCACCGCAGGGATCTGCTGGGTTTGGAGACTCCACACCTAGTTGGGTGCCAGAGATAGAAACGCGCGGTCACAGGCCAGGTGAGCACGGAGTGCGGCCGGAGACCGGGGAGATGGGAGTGACTGACTGCTTTTCTCTGGGGGCCCACTGAGGAGTGGGCCCCGAGTTCTCGGCTTCTCCGAGGCGGAGACTGGGAGGCCGCCATTTTCACTCTCGTCCTCCAAAGCTGTACCAAAAGCTTGCAGGGAACAAAAGCTCCGGAGAGCAAACCTGAGCAGATTACTTAGCCCAGACAGGCAAGGGTGAGGCAATTCCACCTCTAGCAAAGACATCTGGGAACCACGGCAACAGGCCCCTCCCCCAGAAGATCAGCAAGAACAGCCAGCCAAGACCAAGTTTACTGATCAATGACAACGGCAGAACTCCAGCGCTGGGGGAATAATGCACAGAGAATCCATGGCTTTTTTACCATGATTCTTTAGTCTTCCAAGTTAATTTTTTTTAACTGTCTTTTTTTTTTAATTTTTCTTTTTCCCTTTTTCAACCAACATCTTATCAATCCCTTTTTTAAAAAACATTTTTATTTTTAATTTTTAGAGTCATATTCTATCCCTTCATAGTAGTTACCCTTATTTTTGGCATATATATGTAAGTTATTCTCTCTTTAAAATTTTGAGACACAGTTTCTTCT
>NW_027745279.1:0-305 GCF_054177405.1 Leptonychotes weddellii | reverse complement strand
ACAGAAAGTATACATATTATTAAACTTCTGTTTTTCTTCTGTTAATCTGTCTTTTATCACAGGAGGGTCTCAGGCAAGAAACTAGAAGGGGGAAGGAAAAAAAAATTTTTTTCCTCCTCTACAGAAGGAATAGTCATTTTGTAGTTCAATATTATCATAAAATGATTTACAAAAATGTTTAGAGATAAAACCTGTCCATGGAGAAGAAATTAAATCAGGTACACTTGGACTAAAAGCTCATTTTATTTTACATAGATCATAAAAGTTACTTTAGACTTAATATAACTAAAATATTGAGACTAATT
>NW_027745278.1:0-305 GCF_054177405.1 Leptonychotes weddellii | reverse complement strand
AGAGACACCCGCACCGTTCACTCCTTCCCTCCTAACAAAAGCAACTGAGTTGCTCCCAGTCAGCTCTGCTCAGGAGCCCTAACCCCATCCTGGCACAGACTCCCCCGGGTCACTAGAATCAGCAGCCCCAACACAGGGGTCTGGACAGGGGCTTTCTGGGCTGAGCTCTGGTGGGGATCCCAGAGGCCCCTCAGGACTTCTCCTGCCTGGGGCGTGCAGAGTTCTAGACCCTGAATCTGGATTCTGGGAAAGGAATTCTAATCTAATTAAGTTGTCTCCACTGTGTGTGTCCTGTACTAAATGCT
>NW_027745277.1:0-305 GCF_054177405.1 Leptonychotes weddellii | reverse complement strand
CACCAGTCTGCATTCCCCCTTGGCAGCAACCTGTAAGTAAAAAGAAAACTCCAGCCCTGCTTTTAACAGGGCAAGCGTTCTCAAGTTCCCCACTATTCCCACCTGGTCCCTGATCCATTCACTTGACCAGCCTGGCCCTGTCAACATTAGTTTGTGACCCTCAATCTGGATTCAACCCTTCATCTTTTTTTTTTTTTTTAAAGATTTTATTTATTTATTTGAGAGAGAGAGAATGAGAGACAGAGAGCATGAGAGGGAGGAGGGTCAGAGGGAGAAGCAGACTCCCTGCCGAGCAGGGAGCCCGA
>NW_027745276.1:0-305 GCF_054177405.1 Leptonychotes weddellii | reverse complement strand
AGGAGACGAAATCCAGGTCTCCTACTCCTCCGCCATCTTGCTCCGCCCCCTCTTTTTTTGTTTTTTTGGTAGGATGTGTTTTCTATCCCTTCAATCTCCTAAGTGGTGTTGCAGTACACTTGGTTTTCTTTTTTAAGTGCTCAAGCGGCTGTTTTCTGGCATCTGGGAAATCAGCAACTAAATTATTCACTGGAAGAATGGAAGGGCAGGTCTGAGAGACAGTGATGAATTTATTTATTCAGGCAGCAACAATTTAGTGAGCATTGGTTGTGTGTTAAGAACTGTGCTCAGTGTCTGTGTCTTTC
>NW_027745275.1:0-305 GCF_054177405.1 Leptonychotes weddellii | reverse complement strand
AGAGACACCCGCACCGTTCACTCCTTCCCTCCTAACAAAAGCAACTGAGTTGCTCCCAGTCAGCTCTGCTCAGGAGCCCTAACCCCATCCTGGCACAGACTCCCCAGGGTCACTAGAATCAGCAGCCCCAACACAGGGGTCTGGACAGGGGCTTTCTGGGCTGAGCTCTGGTGGGGATCCCAGAGGCCCCTCAGGACTTCTCCTGCCTGGGGCGTGCAGAGTTCTAGACCCTGAATCTGGATTCTGGGAAAGGAATTCTAATCTAATTAAGTTGTCTCCACTGTGTGTGTCCTGTACTAAATGCT
>NW_027745274.1:0-305 GCF_054177405.1 Leptonychotes weddellii | reverse complement strand
TGTGAGAACCCTCAGCAGGTTTTCCTCAAGTCTCAGTGGCCCAGAATTGTCACAGTGGGCCATCCTACTGCAGTCCCTGCTAAGAGCAATGGAATGGGGCGCCTGAGTGGCTCAGTCGGTTAAGCGACTGCCTTCGGCTCAGGTCACGATCCTGGAGTCCCGGGATCGAGTCCCGCATCGGGCTCCCTGCTCGGCGGGGGGTCTGCTTCTCCCTCTGACCCTCCCCCCTCTCATGTGCTTGCTCTCTCTCATTCTCTCTCTCTCAAATAAGTAAATGAAATCTTTAAAAAAAAAAAAAGAGCAAT
>NW_027745273.1:0-305 GCF_054177405.1 Leptonychotes weddellii | reverse complement strand
TGTTGACAAAGAAAAGCAAAGCTGGTGGCATCACAATTTCAGACTTCAAACTCTACAAAGCTGTCATCATCAAGACAGTATGGTACTGGCACAAGAACAGACATATAGATCAGGGGAACAGAATAGAAAGCCCAGAAGTGGACCCTCAACTCTATGGTCAACTAATCTTTGACAAATCAGGAAAGAATGTCCAATGGAAAAAAGACCGTCTCTTCAACAAATGGTGTTGGGAAAATTGGAGAGCCGCATGCAGAAGAATGAAACAGGACCATTTCCTTACACCACACACAAAAATAGACTCAAAA
>NW_027745272.1:0-305 GCF_054177405.1 Leptonychotes weddellii | reverse complement strand
GGGCGCCTGGGTGGCTCAGTTGGTTAAGCGACTGCCTTCGGCTCAGGTCATGATCCTGGAGTCCCAGGATCAAGTCCCGCATCGGGCTCCCTGCTCAGCAGGGAGTCTGCTTCTCCCTCTGACCCTCCCCCCTCTCATGCTCTCTCTCTATCTCATTCTCTCTCTCAAATAAATAAATAAAATCTAAAAAAAAAAAAAAAGTAATTTCTTCTCAATGACCCCTCTTTAAACATGATTCCCTCTATTTAATTTCTCATCCTTTATTCTCTTGCTCTTCTTGAACACTTCTATTTTTCATTCACTTA
>NW_027745271.1:0-305 GCF_054177405.1 Leptonychotes weddellii | reverse complement strand
GTATGTGCCGCTGCGGACACGCTGCGCATCTTAGCCCCCTGCCCGGCCTCTGGCACGTCTCCACCTACGCTGGCTCTCCGGCTCTTCCCCAGTTGCGTTCTGTGCCTTCATCTCTGGATTTGCTCGGGACCCCTGGACCCCACTTCGCTCTCTGCCACCTTCTCCACGGAGATGCGGGGCCTCCTCCGTGTGCTTGGGCACTTTCCTTGTTGCCCAGCAGGGTGTGCACTCCAGAGAGGGGCACGTGCGCCTTGACCTCGCTGACAGCAGACAGCCTTGTCTGCAGGAGCCTCTGCTTGGGGTTT
>NW_027745270.1:0-305 GCF_054177405.1 Leptonychotes weddellii | reverse complement strand
TATAACACTGTATGTTAATTATACTGGGGCCAGAAAAAAAAAAGAAACAAGGTATAACTGAATTTGAGTTTTATAAAAATTGTTCTGGTGGCAGGCTATAAGAAGGCTCCATAAAGGAGGGAGGCACAGGGCGCCTGGGTGGCTCAGTTGGTTAAGCGACTGCCTTCGGCTCAGGTCATGATCCTGGAGTCCCTGGATCGAGTCCCGCATCGGGCTCCCTGCTCGGCAGGGAGCCTGCTTCTGCCTCTGACCCTCCCCCCTCTCATGTGCTCTCTCTCTCTCATTCTCTCTGTCTCAAATAAATA
>NW_027745269.1:0-4554 GCF_054177405.1 Leptonychotes weddellii | reverse complement strand
CTGTTTGTTAAAGGGTATGACAAAGAGTAAGAATCAAGAGCCAGATGAAGAGGTGCACAGGGAGCGGTCTGGGGAAAGGGTGTGGAGCTTCCATGCCCTCTCCCGACAACCACTCTTCCCAGTCTCCAGGTGTTCACCAATCCGGAAAATTCCGAACCCAGCCCTTTTGGGTTTTTAGGGAGGCTTCTTCGCATAGCCACGATTGATTAAATCATTGACCATTGGCTGACTGAACCTCCAGGCCCTTTCCCCTCCCCAGAGGTCAGGCGTGGGGCCAAAAGTTCCAGCCCTCTGATCACATGGTTGGACCTCCTGGCAGCTTGAGTGAGTGGGTTCCAAAAGTCGCCTTCATTAACAAAAGACACCTTTAGCACTCTCAACACTTGGGAAACGTTGAGGGTTTGGGGAGCAGAGAGCCAGGCACTGTGGATGAAGACCACATACTTATGAGAAATATATATTTGGTCATCTGAATCATCTGAATGACCAAATACATATTTCTCATAAATGACAGTATTGCCCGATCTTAACCATTTTTTAAAAAGATTTTTATTTATTTTTGTGTGCGTGCGTGAGAGAGAGCACATGAGCGCAGGCACAAGCAGGAGGAGGGCAGAGGGAGAAGCAGAGTCCCTTCTGAGCAGGGAGCCTGACTTGGGGCTTGACTCCGGAACCCTGAGATCATGACCTGAGCCAAAGACAGATGCTTAACCGACTGAGCCACCCAGGTGCCCCATCTTAACCATTTTTAAATATGTAGTTTAGTGGTGTTTTATTAAATACATTCACATCATTGTACAACTGCCCCTATAATCTATCCCTGTAACTGTTTTCGTCTTGTAGAGCAGAAACTCTATACCATTAAAAATAACTCCTCATTCTCCCCTCCTCTCCACCAGTGGTAATCACCGTTCTACTGTCTGTTTTTATGACTGTGACCCCTCCAGGAACCTCATATAAGTGGAATCCTATGGTATTTGTCTTCTTGTGACTGGCTCCTTTCCCTTAGCATAATGTACTCAAGGTTCCTCTGTGTTGTGGCATATTGCACAATTTCCTTCCTTTTTAAGGCTCCATAATACCCCATTCTACATACGGACCACAGTTGGGTTTTTTTTTTTTTTTTAATCCTTTCATCCATCAATGGGCACTGGGTTTTTCTCATGTTTTGGCTCTTGTGAGTAATGCTGCTATGAACATGTGAACACACATATCTTTTTGAGACCCTGCTTTCAGCTCTTAGCGGTTTATACCCAGTGGTGGAATTGCCTGCCTTGTTTGGTAATTCTGTCTTTAATTTTTTGATGAATTTCCATACTGTTTCCCATGGAGTATCTCTTGCCATCATTCCACTTCAACCTCTTTGTGTCTTTGGGTGTAAAGTGAGTCTCTTCTCCACGCATATGTGGTTGGATTATGTGTTGTCACTTATTCCGGCAATCTCTGTTTCTGATTGGAGAGTTTAATGCATTTACAGGGTCAAGTAATGATAAGAAAAGACTTCTCTCGTTGTGCAGTTTGTTTTCCATGTGCCTCAGAGCTCTTTTTCATCTTCATTTTCTGTATTATTTTCTGTTTCAGGTAATATTTTGTAGTGAAATGGTTAAATTCCTCTCTCATTTCCTTTTGTGTCTACTCTGTAGCTGTTTTTCCGTGTGGTTACTGTGGCATCTCCACGTAACATCCTAAGTTGTAGCTCTCTAATTGGAATTTGTACCAACTGAAGTTCAGTAACATACAAAACTCTGCTCCTTAACAGCTCCATCCCCACCCCTTTGGTTGTAGATGTCACAGAATTACATCTCTAAACGTTACATATCCAAAAAACATAAACTAATAATTATTTTAAGTGCATTAGCCTTTTAAATTACATAGACGACAAGGTGTGGAGTTACAAGCCAAAGTTACAGAATTCCAACTTTTAGAGCAATGATTGCTTTTTTCTTTCAATTTCTTGGTCTCTTAAGTCATGTGGGAAACAAAGTACAGTGACAGACTGTTGCCGCAGTGGTGCTGGCTGGTGGGACTGGCCATGTGTAGGCCCTCCCTGAGACCTTACTGCGTGCACGGCTTCCCGCTGCCGTCTCCAGTCCGTCCCTTGTGCCTGTCGGACTCCCGGGAGCAGCCCTTGTAGGAAAGGTCCAGTGGTCACCGAATGCCACAGCTTTTGTTTGTCTAGCAATGACTTGATTTCTCTCTCACTTTGCAGCACAGTTTTGCTGGATATGGGATTCTCGGTTTTTCTTCTTTTAGCTCTGACCATATTGGTGCATTTCCTCTGAAATCCAAAGTTTCTGGTGAAAAATCCACAGATAATCTTACTGAGGATCCCTTGGATGTGGTGAGTCTCTTCTCTCTTGCTGTTTTCATGGTTCTCCCTTTGTCTTTTGAAAGTCTGATTATAACGCATCTCCGAGTGGGTCTCTCTGACTTCATCTGACTTGACCCTCTTTGGGCTTCTTAGATGCTTAGCTGCATGTCTCTCATCACATCAGGGATGTTTTCAGTAATTATTTCTCCAGAGAGTCTCTTCGCCCCTGTATCCCCAATCCTGCTGGGACTCCCACAGTACGTATGCTGATTCAAGGGCTGGCGCCCACGGATCCCTCTGTCTCTGCTCGCGGTTTTTCAGTTCTTTTTCTCTCTGTCCCTCAGGCTGGACCATTTCTGTCCTGTTTTCAAGTTTGCCAATTCTTCCTTCTGCCTTCAGCTCCCTCCAGGGAATTTTTCATTGCTATTACTGTACTTGTCAGTTCTTGAATTTCTTTTCCTTTTTATGTTTTCTTTCTCTTTATTGATTCCATTTTGTTCGTAATTTGTTTTCTTGACTTTTTTTACATCTTTCTTCAGTTCTTTGAGCATCTTTTAGACTAGTCTTTGTGTGTTAGATCTGACATCAGGTCTTCTTCAAGGACAGTATCTGTTTATCTTTTTTGTTCCTTTATTTTATTATTTTTTAAGATTTTATTTATTTGAGAGAGAGAGAGAAAGAGCGTGAGAGAGCTCATAAGCAAGGGTGAGGGGTAGAGGGAGAAGCAGACTCCCCGCTGAGCAGGGAGCCGGATGTGGGACTTGACCCGAGGACCCTGGGATCATGACCTTAGTGAAAGCAGATGCTTAACCGACTGATCCACCCAGGCGCCCCTTTTTTTCCCTTTAAATTGGCTATACTCTCCTGTTCCTTTGTGCGCCTGTTGATTTTTGTTGAACACTGGACATTTTAACCTTTATAATGTGGTAACTCTGGAAATCAAATCCCCACCCCCAACAGTAGGTCGACCTGAGACTCGGTAATAGCAGTTATGGCATTGCAGTGAGACTTCTCAATTACCGCAGCGCATGCCACACACACATACATGCACACGCGCATACACGTGCCCGATTGGTCTTCTCTTGAGGGTGGCAGGGGGCCAGCTCATTGTCTTGAAGTGTGGATAGATTACAAGGAATCAATGCTTTCTTACAGGAACTGTTTCACCAGGTGACCAGACCGAATCCAAAGAGCAGATGCCTCTCCTTTTACATTGTATTCTAGCTAAACGGTGGAAAGGAAAGATAGACTTCCTTCCACTTTCTTCAGCCTGGGCTGCGGTCATGAATGTGGGCTCTGAGCACAAAGGGCTGTTGGTATCAAAGCAGGGCAGAGCCTGGACGTGGTGCGTCTGGATGGCAGCCGGGCAGCATTGCTGAGGGTCCTTGGAGTGTGAGCTGGGCTCTGGGTGCAGGAACCAGGGTTACAGGACCCTAGGGGGAAGGGGAGATGGTTGCCTGCATCATGTGTGTTCAGTCAGTGACGTGCAAACCAGGGAGGGTGGGGAGGGCCTGTAGATAAAAAGGGACGTTGAAGACGGAATACCCAGAATGGACAAGGCTCAACTGTAGTGTCCTGAGGATGTACATTTGGGGGATAAACTCCAGATCAGAGCAAGGAGGTGCAGATGACAATAGTGTTGGGGAGGGGGGGACAGGGCACACGCAGGATCTTCTCAGGGTCTCGCAGTTGTTTGCAAGTTACTTGTCCTAAGTCACTAAGATGTACAGATGCTCTTAGGGCTTTCTGTACCTTGTTTATTTTATTAAGTCACTTGAATTCATTTGGTGATGAAACTACTATT
The DNA here is from genome assembly GCF_054177405.1 of Leptonychotes weddellii. NCBI lineage: Eukaryota > Metazoa > Chordata > Mammalia > Carnivora > Phocidae > Leptonychotes > Leptonychotes weddellii. The sequence continues at coordinate 439 of NW_027745269.1, read as the reverse complement.
ATTTTGTTTTATATGCTTGTTTTTAGGGATTGCTTTTTAAAAGTTTGATGTGATTTGCTTTTTTAATTATGTAAAACGTGTGATTTCCGAGTGAGCAGTATAAAACAGCCCCTTCCTGCCTTCCTCCCTCTGCAGAGGTCGTCCCCATGTCCACACCTGCACACTCCCTCCCTCTCCCACCTGGCTCTTCGGTGGAAGGTATTAGTCCATGAGCAGCATTTACACCTTGCTTTCCTCACTGAGCGATGTACACCCTGCAGATTGTTAACAGTAAACATTGAGGTCTTTCTCTTTCTCCCTCCCTTTCCTTTATTCCCTCCCTCCCTCCTCTTTCTCCTTCTCTCCCTCCCTCTCCCCCTCCCTCCCTTCCTGGCTTGCTCCCTGTCTCCTGTCTGTGCCTGGTCTTCAAGCCTGTCTTTCTTACATGGCTGCTTGTACT
>NW_027745268.1:0-305 GCF_054177405.1 Leptonychotes weddellii | reverse complement strand
GTATTATATTCTAAGAATCTACATTTTGTTTAAATATATTTTTAGCGGGCAGTCACCTTGTTTAGGTTTAATGCACATAAGTTCTGGCTCCCTTTAATAAGCTGTAGTTCCAATGACAATTTAGGTTTCAGAGCCCTTGCAGTACTCTTTTGGTCTGCCCCATTTGTGTGGTACCAGAAGTACTCTGAGAGTGTGGGTGCTATTCTACAGAGTAGCTCAGTTCTCAAGCCTTTCAGTATGTTGATTCTAGTCACTTTCACTTGTAGCTCAGTCAGGGATCTACCCAACACTTCCTTTCCATGTTT
>NW_027745267.1:0-305 GCF_054177405.1 Leptonychotes weddellii | reverse complement strand
ACCTCTGAAATATAATCCTGTTTATATTCTGAGTTCCTGTGGATAAAAAGAAGAGGACTTTTTGTCCTGGCCAGAGCATACCTTCCCTCCAAATCTGCTTTCTCATCTCCTTGCCCCATCTCCCAATTCCAATTCTCTATTCCTCACTTCACTTCTGGACTGATTTACCAATCCTCCCAATTGTTTTTTTTTTTTTTTTTAGAGTATTTAAAAGTAAGTTCAAATCATTCTGTCATTTTACCCCTGAATCTAACTACTAAAGATGTTTTTAAACAACTGCTATGTCATTATCATACTTAATAATA
>NW_027745266.1:0-305 GCF_054177405.1 Leptonychotes weddellii | reverse complement strand
TGACATATTGATTAATCACACGTGAAAAGCACTGAGTAGCAGCTGTAATCAATAGATCTTATTTCTAAATCTATCATTTGGTTACTTCTAAAATACGCCACAAGACAGAAGCTTCAAAATATTTCTAAAGTGTTTTAAAATGTTAAAATGTCTTATTTCTATTAAAATTACTTGAAATTACATCTTAGTAATGATTAATGATGTTGTTGTTCCTATGATAATCCCTCACTATTAATAGACTTAAAAGGAATTCAAATGAGAACAGAAAATATGTGTAAAATTATCTCCAGAAATACTTTGCCTTC
>NW_027745265.1:0-305 GCF_054177405.1 Leptonychotes weddellii | reverse complement strand
TCCAGGAAGAGCGAGGACAGATTGCTCTAGAACCTGGACTTGACCGCTCCCAAGCTGTGGGCAGAAGCTTCCTTTTATGTACCCACCAAGGCAGGTTTCACCACCACCCAGTCCCAGGAAACACTCCCACAGACGTAGCCCCATTGGATACTTCCAAGGACAAAGGATGTCCCATGTGTCCCTCCTGTTCCCTTGAGACTGCCTCTGGCTGAGTGGGGGACCTGCTGCTTGGCCGGATCTGCTGGGCCCTCAGCAGTCCCTGCCCCTTCACTCCCTGGACATCCCACTGTGCCAGGTCCAAGACA
>NW_027745264.1:0-305 GCF_054177405.1 Leptonychotes weddellii | reverse complement strand
AAGTATTTGATTTCAACCAAAATAAAGGGAAACAGGAAGCTTTTGCACTTTATATGGGAATAAGAAGGATATCAAACAAGTTTTAAGTCTACAGAGCTTACAAATTTTTTTAACATTAAGTATTGAATACATAGTAAGAATGCTTATAAACATTGTCTTGGGGTGAAGAGTTACAATATAATGAGCATTGTGGACCTACCACCTGATGTAAGTAATAAAAGATGCTTAATAACTTAAGGTCCTCACTGGTCCATCACTGATACTGGCTACTGTACCTCCTGCCCCCAAAGGTAAATTCGTTCACC
>NW_027745263.1:0-305 GCF_054177405.1 Leptonychotes weddellii | reverse complement strand
TGCTATTTCTGTTTCAGAGAACTGCCAGGAATTTCTCTTATATCTTCTGTAAAAAAGGCAACTATATTATAGAAAGAACAAGAGTTTAAACAACCTTCTAGGGGCGCCCGGGTGGCTCAGTCGTTAAGTGCCTGCCTTCGGCTCAGGTCATGGTCCCAGGGTCCTGGGATCGAGCCCCACATCCGGCTCCCTGCTCAGCAGAGAGCCTGCTTCTCCCTTTGCCACTCCCCCTGCTTGTGTTCCCTCTCTCGCTGTCTCTCTCTCTCTGTCAAATAAATAAATAAAATCTTAAAAAAAAAAAAAAA
>NW_027745262.1:0-305 GCF_054177405.1 Leptonychotes weddellii | reverse complement strand
TAAAACAATCTTCTTTAGAATAGGTAAACTCTTGGTGGAAAGCCATAGAGCTGTTCCCAATATCAATCTCAGTGATGTACTGTTATCTATTGTTCTATAATGCCCAAATTTAGTGTTGTAAAACAATAAGCATTTTATATGATAGTTTCCATGGGTCAGGGATTCAGTAGCAGCTTAGCTGAGTGATTCTAGCTCTAGACTCTTACGGGAGCAAGGTGTTGGCTGGGGCTGTAGTCATCTGAAGGCTTGACTTGGGCTAGAAGATCCATTTCCAAGATGGCACACTTACATAGCCCTGGTTATAG
>NW_027745261.1:0-305 GCF_054177405.1 Leptonychotes weddellii | reverse complement strand
CTGAGAAGTGTTCAACGGGATGTGTGTTAGTCCTTAAGTATAAATCATAGTTTTTGGTCCAGTAATTCTGGTTCTTGGAATTTTCCAGTTGAAATCATTAAAGCTATACACAGCGGATAATTATTGCTCTGATTTTTATAATAGTGAGAAATTAAGGATCACGTTAAATGCCAAGCATTAGGAGTCATTTAAATAAATTATAGACCATGTCATGGAAAATATGCAGGAATTTTAAATAATGTTATAAAAGAATAATTAATAACCTGGGGAAAAGTTTGATATATTGTTAAGTTGATAAAAAATAG
>NW_027745260.1:0-305 GCF_054177405.1 Leptonychotes weddellii | reverse complement strand
TCGGGCTCCCTGCTCGGCGGGGAGTCTGCTTCTCCCTCTCCCACTCCCCGTTTGTGTTCCCTCTCTCGCTGTGTCTTTCTCTGTCAAATAAATAAATAAAATCTTTAAAAAAAAAAAAAAGAAATGTAGAGACTGTGTTCTATGTCTTTTTCTTTTCTCCAAAATAAAGTATCTTGCCTGTCACTGGTGACCCTAGGTGAACATGTTCGGTAACACGGGCATGCATGTATGGGAGGCAAAATAGCCCTCACCTGGTCCTGGGGAGAGGCGAGAGCCTGTTGGTAATTCTCCTGAGGCGTCCAAAG
>NW_027745259.1:0-305 GCF_054177405.1 Leptonychotes weddellii | reverse complement strand
ACTCTTTCAAGAACTTAGCTTCAAAGGGAAGGAGAGGGTGCCTGGGTGGTTCAGTTGGTTAAGCAACTGCCTTTGGCTCAGGTCATGATCCCGGAGTCCTGGGATCGAGTCCCACATCGGGCTTCCAGCTCGGCGGGGAGCCTGCTTCTCCCTCTGACCCTATCCCCTCTCATGCTGTTTCTCTCTCTCTCTCTCTCTCTCAAATAAATAAATAAATAAATAAAATCTTTTAAAAAAAAGGGAAGGAGAGATTAATAATTAGAGTAAGAAACAGAGTTTTGGTCAGGGATAAGTTTGATTTTTTT
>NW_027745258.1:0-4554 GCF_054177405.1 Leptonychotes weddellii | reverse complement strand
TGGGTGCTGGTGGGTGCTGCTGAGTACTGGTGGGAACTGGTGAGTGCTGGTGGGTGCTGCTGGGTACTGGTGGGTGGGTGCTGGTGGGTGCTGGTGGGTACTGCTGGGTGCTGGTAGGTGCTGCTGGGTACTGGTGGGTACTGCTGGGTACTGCTGGGTTCTGGTGGGTGCTGCTGGGTACTGGTGGGTGCTGCTGGGTACTGGTGGGCATTGGTGGGTGCTGCTGGGTACTGGTGGGTGCTGCGGGTGCTGGTGGGTGCTGCTGGGTACTGTGCACGCTGCTGGGTGCTGCTGGGTGCTGCTGGGTGTTGCTGGGTACTCCCAGGTGCTGCCAGAGTCAGGGGATGTAAAAGGCAGTGCACCTGCCAGGCGTCAAGCGTGGTCCAACAGAAGCAGCTCCCGTCATGCTGCCTGGGACCGAGCCCTCTGCAGGCATCTGACTTAGCCCCTGGCCTGCCACCTCTCCAAGTGGGGCATGTGGGCGACCACGACATGCACTGTAGACGACTGTGCTCCGCACCAGCCCCACGGAGCTCTGTTCCGGGAGATGCTGGGGGTACTGCCCTAAGCAGGGAGGGCAGTAGGAGGGCTGGTTCAGGGGACCCCTCCTGCTTTGTCCCTGGGAGGCTCCCCGGAAAGAGAGATAGAGACAGAGATCGACAGAGATAGAGAGACAGAGAGAGACAGAGAGACAGACAGTGCTGTGAGCACGGGTAGGATGCAGGTCTGGAGACCTGACACCCAGGGAAGGTTCCGTGATGCTCTGAGCGTCCGTGTGCCTCTTGTAGTGTTCCGGCCTTCACTGCCCGATGCACACGGACCACCAACACCCCTGCGGTCTCACCTACCCAGGGAGCATCTCTCCGTTTCTCTTCCCTCCATGGGGAGATCTGGCACCTTCCTCTGGTGAAGTTCAACAGTCTGGCCATTTTCAGGGACCAGAATCAGGTCGGACCTGCTCCCCAGGCCCCATCCGGCCCCTACTGCCGCCCAGAGCCCATCTGGAGGCCAGGGATCGGGACGCCTCCACCCAGAGCAGTGATGTGCCGCCCGCCACAATGCGCCACAGAGGAAGTCTGCGGAGGCTGGAGGGAGGAGGCCCAGGTGGGCCCTGAGGACGAGGTGGTCTTGGCTGAGGCTGGGCTGTGGCCTTTGCTGGTGGCCATTCCGGCAGAGGGAGACAGGGGGTCCCATGCTTGCGGGGTCTGCAGGCTGGAGCGGGGCCCAAGCTGGGGAGGAGCAGGAGGCTGGTGCCGTGGTGATGGTCACCAAGACTCAGGACCCGCTGAGCTTCTGACAAGCAGGGGGCCCGAGGCAGAGCTTCCACGGGACACAAATCGGAATCCTGCGTGGGGCGTGCGGGGCCGAGCCCGGCAGTTGGCGGGCACTCACGGAGCCCCCAGGGCCTCATCATGGACACCTCATTGCACAGCCTGGGCTTGCCATCACGGGTGAAGCTCAGCTGAGGAAAGGAAGTTTCTGGAAGAGAGGGTGGCCCATGGGAGCCATTCCCGGGGAAGGCCATCCCGGGCCAGGCCAGGGCAGAGGTTCTTGGTGGGGTCCATCAGGCCACCCTGCAGCTCACAGTGACCTGGTGGCTCAGCTGCAGGCTTGGCTCTGAAGCGACCCCCTAGTCTCACTTCCTCCGGGGAGCGGCTCAGCGCAGCCAACGCAGGTTAATCTGGAACCGTTTTCATCTGCTCAGGAAAGTATTTCCACCATTGGGATTTGGATGACTCAGAAGACAGGCAGAGGTTCTCTGCACAAAGGGGGCTGTGCATTAAGTACTTGACTTTTGGGGGCAAATCCAAACATACATAACTTTTCTGCTAAAATTGGGGATGGAGGAGGATTATATTTGACCTCAAAGTTCCTGCCATTTATTCCTAAAGAACAGACGTTTATTTGGCTTTTGTAAAGTCTCTTTTTTTAAAAAATGAGAAACACTTATGCTTCACTGAAAAATTCTCCCCAAAATGGGAAACTGGAAAAACTTATGTTCTCAGCCCTAAAGGAATGATACAAACTATGGGGTATCTGTGCAAAGAAACATGCAGCCCTCAAAAACCATCAACGTGTTTCTAGAAACAGAGACAGCATCGTGACGTCACGTTAAACACACTTGCAATGCAGCCCAGCCCAGAAGCTTTCTTCCCACGATCCTCGGACCCCGCGCAGGTCCAGGGACCACCCCAGGGATGACCATAGCCATGGCAGCAGGACATGGGGCCCTGGCTGCTAGCCCCCTTGCCCTCAGCGGCTTGTGCATATTGATCTTCTGATCAGCCTCCTGTTTCAGGAATGGTTCTACCGTGGAGGGAACACGATTGTCGGGACCAGCCAGGGAGACAGGAAGAGCGCTGGACCCAGAGTCCGGGGGCCGAGCTCCAGTCTGGGACTATGGGCCGGTCCCTGCCCCTGTGGAGCCTCAGCTTCCTCCTGGTGCTGCGTTCCAGAGTCACGTCCCAACCACAGACCGGGGGAGCAGGGGGAGAGCGTGGGGCAGCCCTCATGTTGATAACAGTTTAAGGAACGTGGGGTGGGGGCACCTTGAAGGGGAGACAGGATGGGCATCCTCAAACGGGAGCGGCCAGCCCGTGGAAGCCCAGCGTCGCTCTGTGTGTGACCGCAGTGTGGACACAGGGGTCCGACAAAGACAGGGGGCCCTCTCTGTCCCCTCTGCCTCCCGGGCTGTGATCCCACGGTGACCACAGGAGCAGCGGCTGGGGTTGCGGACGTAGGGGCGGCCTGTGTGAGATCTGTGCCCAGCGCCTGCCACGTGAGCAGTGGACACGGGTGCTGTTCTGTCACTTCTTCGGAGGAAGGTAGACCACGGCCGCAGCGCACAGTGGCAGAGGTGGGGTGCTGACCTCCCCGCACCTCCATTTACGGCTCCACTGGGTCCCTCCTCCCTGGCGGGTAGTGACGGCACTCTCGCAAGGGGACGGGGATTTTAAAAACTCCCATGATGTTCCTTCATGCCCACCTCCTTCCCATGGACTCCTCCTTCCTTCCTCACAGTGATGGAGTCCAGGCTGGCGGCGGATGCCCCGCAGCCCCCCACGGCCACGCCAAGGGCCCCGCGCACGCCCTGGCTCGATTCCCTGCAGTGGTCCCCCTGCCCTCCCTCGCTTCCCCCCCATCCTCTCTCCCCGAGGAGGGGATTTGGCCTTTGTCTTGATTGTTGCTTTTCTGCAAGGATGTCAGAAATCTGGCTGGAGGTCCCAGCAGCCTCCCTCGTCCCCTGCCCCTGCCCACGCCAGCATTCCATCACCTTGGGAACATCCAGCTTCCTGCACGAGGCTGGACACGGGCAAGCTGTCTGTCCAGGCTCCCGTGTCTTCGAGACCCACGCCCAGGCAAAGGAAGGCCCCAGCTCACGGTATCTGCCTGAACCTGGGGCTTGGCCACGGGAGGCATCTCTGCCCCCAACCACCTCATCCGATTATCCAGTCGTGCATGATTCTGAGCTCGTGTGAGAGCCGGGCCGCCCTGTGTCTCAGGGTGCTGGGTCTGCGGGCCGGGGGCTCCTCAGCTGGTCTACGGCCTGCACGTCTGACGCTCACCAGCGTGGATCCCAGAAACACGTCAGGGCATCACAAAGTCTCCCCAGGGAAGGTCTTTTTTACTGAAGCTATCTCTGCAGGGGGGACTGCACCGGGTGTGGGGTGGCGGCCCTGCAGGATGCGCCCGCTGTGTGGGTTGGTGCCCGAGTGGTCCAGAAGTGGCCGGTGGGCCCCCAGGCCTGGACGGCTCCTGCCTGCCCATCAGGGGTGACCGGGCTGCCCTCACACACGCCCACGGAGCCCGCACCCACGGAGCTGGTGCTTTCAGGACCTGCCCACCGTGATGCCGCCAAGATCCCTGCGGGGAGGCCTGAGCGTCCACGGAGCGGGATCAAATCACCACAGCAGGAAGGGCCAGAGACCAGACTCCCACCAGGCCCAGTCTGCCTGCAGGCCACGCGGGAGGGGGTCGGGAGCACCTCAGGTGGCGTCTGCAAGCATCCATCAGGCTTGTTCTGAGTCCCGCCTGTCCTAAGGGCACCCCCAGTCCACACTGAGGAGAAACAAAGGCCCAAAGAAACCACTGACCCAGGAAGGCCTCAGCTCCTCGGCCTCAGACAGGATTTCTGGTCCTAGGTGGGGTGGCAGCAGGGGGAAGAAGGTGAGCCGATGCGGGGGTGCAGGGGGAGAGATGGAGAGGACAAGGTAGGGGGGTACACTCATAAAACCGTCTGTCCCTGGCCACAGGTTATCCTCCATGGGGACCCCACACAAACCCTCCAAACGCCCTGGATGGGGTGAGAAATTTGGGGGACCCCTCCTGTGGATAGGGGATGAAAAGAAAGCTTGTCCCTGCTCAGGGGAGCTGAGCAGCCCTTTGGGGGCCCCACTCTCCCAGCTCCAGGGGCTCCGGGGCAAACATGCTTCTCCTGCAGAGGACACATGCATGGACGGTCACATACGCGCACACGCACACACACACTGATGCATGCGCTGCCACATGTGCACACACATGCACATAGAGATGCACGCATACATGCATGTCACA
>NW_027745257.1:0-305 GCF_054177405.1 Leptonychotes weddellii | reverse complement strand
TAAGGTATTAAAAAAATAACTCATGAGGGCGCCTGGGTGGCAAAGTCGGTTAAGCTTCTGAGTCTTGGTTTTGGCTCAGTCTATGATATCAGGGTCGTAGGATCGGGCCCCGTGTTGGGCTCCACACTCAATGCAGAGTCTGCTTAAGACTTTAACTCCCGGGGCGCCTGGGTGGCTCAGTTGGTTAAGCGACTGCCTTCGGCTCAGGTCATGATCCTGGAGTCCCGGGATCGAGTCCCGCATCGGGCTCCCTGCTCGGCAGGGAGTCTGCTTCTCCCTCTGACCCTCCCCCCTCTCATGTGCTC
>NW_027745256.1:0-305 GCF_054177405.1 Leptonychotes weddellii | reverse complement strand
TCTATGTCTCAAATATAATAAAATATAATAAATATATTTAGATACAATAAATATATTTTAAAATACAGTACATATATTTAAATGCAATAAGCACATTTTAAACTACAATAAATATATTTAAATGTAATAGTCAATTTTCAGTCCACATTATTTTTTACTTTATAGCTTTGGATAGAGTTGATCATTCCCTCCTTCTTATAATACTTCCTCACTTGATTAACAGGAAAGCATTCTCTTCTGCCTGCTTCTTCTCCTGTGTTGGTGACCACTCATTTTAATCTGCTTTGCTGGTTCCTTCTCTCTCT
>NW_027745255.1:0-305 GCF_054177405.1 Leptonychotes weddellii | reverse complement strand
GGCTCTGGGGAAAAGCCATTGCTGTCAGGATTTGAGCCCACTTTCCTGATCTGGAGAAGTCTATGCTTTGTATGCATCCCAACGTTGGCGTGTTTCGAATACTTGGCTCCCAACTGTAGCTGACATACGTGACAGATGGAACCACATGGGAGTCTGCAGAGCCACACTGGCCCAGCCACCAAGCCCACATGGGGGACTAGGGGTGGGGGGGGACCATGCCGGCCTCCCTGCCCCCCCCACCCGAAGCTCACTTCCCTTCCCCCAGGCTCCTGTCCCTTCCCACCTGCTGCCAGAGACCTCCCAGG
>NW_027745254.1:0-305 GCF_054177405.1 Leptonychotes weddellii | reverse complement strand
AACATCCCAGACCTCAGCAGATGGCATGAACGCGTCAAGTGCGAGGAGCTGGCCGGGCTCGGGAGACGTCACCCCTGCCCTTCTGTCGTCCCAGACTTTTGTGCAGGGCCAGATCGGCTCATACACCTGGATGGGCCTCAGTGACCCTGAAGGAGTCTGGAAATGGGTGGACGGGCCGGACTACGAGACCAACTTCAAGCGAGTGCGCCCTGGCTTTCTGTGCCCTTCTGCGGCCTTGCACTCTTGCTCCTCCAGGCTCTGGCCCTCAGCCCCTGGTTCCCGGACCCCCGGGGTGCCCTCTGAGC
>NW_027745253.1:0-305 GCF_054177405.1 Leptonychotes weddellii | reverse complement strand
TCGGAGAGTCAGGCGGGGCGGAGGGGGAGGGAGATGGCCGTGACCCTGAGCGAATCCTGTCGCCCTGCCGCGCTGGAGTTGTCCCTTCTGGTCCAGCCAGCGGCTCGGCTGACTGCAGTGCTAAGCCTTCTAGTATAAGTCAGAGAACAGCTTTGAGCGAAGCTGAGACCACGTGGATCTGCGGCGGAGCTGGGGTGACGGGGGCCACAGCGGGTTTCCTGGAAGCCCACGGTGGACAACTGGCAGGAACCTAGGAGAGCAGGTGGCCAGGTCCCCCGGGAGAGGGTCACGCGCTTCTCCCTTGC
>NW_027745252.1:0-305 GCF_054177405.1 Leptonychotes weddellii | reverse complement strand
AGTCCCATATCGGGCTCCTTGCTCAGTAGGGAACCTGCTTCTCCCTCTCTCTCCCTCTGCTTGTGCTCTGTCAAATAAATAAAAATCTTTAATAAAAAAAAAATTTAAAAAAAATTTTAAAGAATCCTGTGGCAGCTGCTCACTCCCAGTTTTATCATGTGATGATGCTATGTGGTGCATGGGAAATCACTGTTATTTTAAGCACTTTAAAATAAAGAGAAAGTGACATTCATACAGAGAAAGTTTTGAGCGCTGTAGTGGGTACTCCTGGTGGTCTGCCTAGATCTCATCCATCACTGTGCCTG
>NW_027745251.1:0-305 GCF_054177405.1 Leptonychotes weddellii | reverse complement strand
CCATTTATGATTTTTTAATTGGAGTGTTTAGGTCATTAATATATTTCATTTGATTATTGATATATTGTATTTAAGTCAAACATCTTGCTATTTGTTTTAGTCTATCTGTTCTTTGTTCATTTCTCTTTTTTGCCTTCGCTTGGGTTGAGTATTTTTATGATTCTATTTTATCTCCTTTGTTGAATTCTTTTTTTTTTTTAACGATTTTATTTATTTATTTGACAGAGAGAGAGACAGCGAGAGCAGGAACACAAGCAGGGGGAGTGGGAGAGGGAGAAACAGGTTTCCCGCCGAGCAGGGAGCCC
>NW_027745250.1:0-305 GCF_054177405.1 Leptonychotes weddellii | reverse complement strand
ATATAGTATATGTATGTATAATATATGTTATATATGCATATATTTGTACAGGCAACACATATGTGTATATGTATATGTGTGTATATATACATATGATATATGTATATATGTTGATATTATATAGATATATATGATACATATATATGTATATATACATATTTATACACACACAAAAGTATATACAAGGCAACGATTTGGCAATAGTGCACATTTCTTTTGCCTTTGCACAATTTCTTTCACAAGGCCCAATAGGCGAAAGCAGAAAACTGCATTTGGCTGAAGCAAGCCACACAGAAATAAACACA
>NW_027745249.1:0-305 GCF_054177405.1 Leptonychotes weddellii | reverse complement strand
TGGCACCCGGGGACCGTGTCTGGGTGCGCCTCTTCAAGCGCGAGCGGGAGAACGCCGTCTACAGCGACGACGTGGACACCTACATCACCTTCAGCGGCCACCTCACCAAGCCCGAGGATGATTAGTGCCCCCAGCAGGGCGGCCCCAGCCCCGGGGTGGTGGGGGGCTGTCCTCCTGCAGGGCCTCGGTGTGTCCCTCCATAAAGTGGGCCCCCGGGACCTGGCATTCTGGGTGAGCTTCCTCTTCTTTCCTTCCCTCCATCACCCCTCTCTCTCTCCTCTCTTGAACATACTTTAAGAGGTCCT
>NW_027745248.1:0-305 GCF_054177405.1 Leptonychotes weddellii | reverse complement strand
TGCTTTTGTCCTCCCAGGAGGTAAGTAAACCAATCAGAAACAGAGTTTCTGTGCTTCAGTAATTGTGTTGAAGGCTGATGACAAGCCAGGTCTTAGAGCTGGACTTCTCAGAAAACCAGGTTTCTCTGTATCCAAAGACTGCTTTCCTTTTAGCCCCCAGATTGGGTTGTGAATAAAAATAGTTCTTGTCCTTTTATTTACACTCATGATGAGAAATCACAAGTCATTTCTTGATAAGCTGTGCTATAAATTTCTACTCTGCATCCCTGTTTTGGTATTCAAGGAAAATTACATTTTTCACAGAT
>NW_027745247.1:0-4554 GCF_054177405.1 Leptonychotes weddellii | reverse complement strand
ATATAAAAGTTAATATGTATTATATAATACGTTATATATACTAACTTCTATATAAATATATATGGACCTTCCTCAACTTAGATGAGGTTACATCCTGATAAACCAATTGTAGGTCGAAAATATCGTAAGTCAAAAATGCAATTTATACACCTAACCTACTGAACACCATAGCTTAGCCTGGTCTACCTTTTTTTTTTTTTTAAAGATTTTTATTTACTTATTTGACAGAGAGAGAGACAGTGAGAGAGGGAACACAAGCAGGGGGAGTGGGAGAGGGAGAAGCAGGCCTCCCGCCCAGCAGGGAGCCGGATGCGGGGCTCGATCCCACGACCCTGGGATCATGACCTGAGCCAAAGGCAGATGCTTAACGACTGAGCCACCCAAGCGCCCCTAGCCTGGTCTACCTTAAACGTGCTCAGAACACTGACATGAGCCTCCAGATGGGCAAAATCATCTACAACAAAGCCTATTTTATAAGGAAGTGTTGACTATCTCATGTAATTTACTGAATCCTGTACTGAAAGTGACAAACATAACGCCGTTTGGGTACATGGTGGCTGTTAGTGTATCAGCACTTGACCCTCGTGACCGGGTGGCTGACGGGGAGCTGCGGCCGCTGCCCAGCATCACAGGAAAAGATGAGACCACAGTTTACTAGCCCAGAACAAGATCCAGATTCAAGTATTCACAGTATGGTTTCTACTGAATGTTTATTCCTTTCCACTAAAGTCAAAAAATTGTAATTTGAACCATGGTAAGTTGGGGGTTATGTGCAGTACATACATAATACATTCATACACGTACTCTCTGGTTAACACATACATTAAGGAGATAGCTAGATCTTTTTCCATATCAGAAGATGTAGAGTATTTCCGGGCGCCTGGGTGGCTCAGATGGTTAAGCCTCTGCCTTCCGCTCGGGTCGTGATCCCGGGGTCCTGGGATCGAGTCCCGCATCTGGCTCCCTGCTCAGCGGGAAGCCTGCTTCTCCCTCTCCCTCTGCACCTCCCCCTGCTCATGCTCTCTCTCTCTCTGTATCTCTCTGTCTCAAATTAATAAATTTTAAAAAATCTTAAAAAAAAATAAAAGAAGATATAGAGTATTTCCTTTTTTTTTCCGATGATTTCATTGCAGGATTCTGAGTGCAGTCTGATTTACCCAGACCCCTACTGACAGACATTTAGGCTATTTTCAGTATTTGCAATTACATGTACTACTGCAATAAACAGTAGTGTATGCATGTATCTTGTGCTAAACAACAAAATCCAACTGAGTACAATTTAAAACTCTCATTGGCTTTATTCAATAATTCATGAGTCGGGCAGCATCTCATCTAGCAAGAAAAGAGCTCTGGAAAGCTTTTATAAGCAGAAGGGGGTAGGAAAAGAAAGTTTCTAGCACAAAATGCATTGCTTCAGGCAAGGTCACTTTCCTATGGGGGATTGCAGGGGTCTCTCCGGCAGATTACCTCACTAGTGCTGACCAGGTAATTCCAGACTGAGTGGTTAAAGGTTGTGTCCCTGGGAGAGGCTGAAACTGCAATCAGGTTAGGAATTAAGTTTTGGTTTGCTGACATGGACTTAGCACAAGTGACTCCATTTGGAGCCTGTTGTTTCTTTTCTAACAATCACATTATACAAATATATTTGTAGGATTCATTCTCAGATTATAGGTGCTAAATCTAAAGGATGCACATTTAGATTTCTTTTTAATTGCCCTCCCAAAAAGATTGAACCAGTTCACATCCCCACCAATGATACATGAGAATGTCTGCCTCTCCCTGCCTCCACCCAACCCCACACTTGAACTGTTCCTAAAAACAAAACCAACATTCCTCCATCACAGACAGACCATCACAGGCTACCTGGAAATAACTATGCATATGTTCCTGCCAGATAAAGCTATTTGAGTCTCAAATGAAATTCCTAAAGCGGAAAGAAGATAAGAGTTCTTAAATTTGCCAAGGCTGCTCAGATGTTCACGTTCATATTCTGCTGTTCAAAAATTCTCCTACATTTTAATAGCGTTTACGTCAGTGAGCATGATTTCAGCACCCCGTCTAAGTGAGCCTGGCTTAAAGAATCAGAAAAATAATTAGCTCGCAAACAGGAAGTTTGGAGTGGGGTTGAGCTTCAGGGTCGGTCGATTCAATGACTCGACAATTTTCTCAAGCACCCAAAACAAAGCCTTTGCTTCTCCTTCCCTGCCATTTGCAGAGTCTGTTTCATCCTAAGGCTGGTTGTAACATGGTTGCCAGAGCAGTGGATGTAATACGTTTCCTTATTCAGGTTTCCATGTGGCTTTCTAAGCACACACACACACACACACACACACAAACACACACATCCTCCTGCATGCCTCTCTTTGCCTCTGACTGGCCCATACTGGCCCCGGTCAGCCCATTCTTTTTTTTAGATTTTATTTATCTTAGAGAGAGCATGAGCTGGGGGAGGGGCAGAGGGAGAGGGAGAATCTGAGGCACATTCCTTGCTGAGCACAGAGTCTGACTCAGGGCTCGATCCCAGGACCCCGAGATCATGATCTGAGCTGAAATCAAGAGTTGGACACTCAACGGACTGAGCCACCCAGGGCCCCAGGTCTGCCCATTCTGAACATACTATAATCAGGGTAAAGTGAATACTGCATTCACTACATTCACTACACTGGTTTGGTTTTCGAAGACTATCACAGAGACTATGAAATGTCCCCCCCCCCCCACAAAAGCCATTCTTCCCTGTTTCCTCACCTGATTTTCCCTGGCATATGGACATCCAGAATGAAGACTTATGTTCCCAAGCTGCCTGTGTTGTAAGGTGTGGCCATGAGACTAAGTTCTGGCCTAGCTGAAGTGGCCTGTGTAACTTCTGGAAGGGTTCTTAAAGGAAGAGAGCAACCCCTTGCCTTTCTTCTCTACTTCACACTGACTGGAATGCAGACATGATGGCTGGAGCTGCAATCATTATACTGACCCCAAATGGAAAACTACTTGTGACTGGCAGAGCACCAACAGCGGAGGATCGTGGATCCCTGATAATGGAAGTCTGTAGGCACGCTGATCAACTAACTGTATTAGTCTCCTGGGGCTGCTGTAAAAAGTACAACAAACTGGGTAGCTTCAACGCAGACACTTATCCTATCATAGTCTGGAAGCAGGAAGTCGGCAAGGTGAATTCCTTATGGGCTCTCTGAGAGATAATCTGCTCCATGCCTCTCTTCTGCTTCTGCTATCTGTTGGCATTCCTCGTAGACACATCATGCCAATCCCTGCCTCCATCTTCACATGGCCTCCTCCCTGTGTGTCTTTGTCTTTATGTCCGAATTTCCTTCTTATAAGGACATCAGTCATATTGGATTAAAGGCCCACTCTCTTCCAGTATGACCTCATCTTAACCAAATATAGCTGCAACCACCCTATTTCTAAATGTCACCTGCTGAGGTTCTGGATCACATGAATGGGGGAGGGCGGGGACACTATTCAACCCCGTACAGTGGGTAAGTCAGTGGTAACATCTTCAAATGTAAGTTAAATGGACTCTGATTCTGGCACCAACTATGTATATCCCCTCTCAGGATATTATCCAGGAATGCAGCCCAGCACCCAGTATCCAATGACCAATTCCAATTGCTAAAGATGTTTATTTCAACAAGCTTATCGTCCACTGTATTATGGCCTCAGGAAGTTTAATCTTTTTCTGAGGTTACTCTTGGGCTTCTCATCTCTATTTGACCTAAGTCAAGGGCATTCTGATTAGGTGGTAGTATTCTCAGCCTACTTTAAATTTTCAGTCGTACTCTATAGTGACCATAGGATTTTTACCATGTTCTGCCTCATCTAGTAGTTAATCATGTGCTTTCTCTTTCCTCTGGGGACGAGAGGTCTTATTCCTCTCTGTATAATGGGGTTTTGGGGGTCCAGTGAGGAGCCCAACAGGGGGCTTGATCTCACAACCCTGAGCTCATGACCAGAGCCCAAATCCAGTCGGATGCTTAACCAACTGAGCCATCCAGGTGCCCCTTCCATCTCCTATCTTATTCATATGCATAGGATTCAATTTGTGCCAACTTTGAATTTTATCAAACCAATGACTATTAGTTATCATGAACCCTGTGACACAAAAATATACAATGTTAAACTTGAATATGGTACTTTGGGCCAATAATATAACAATTCCTTGGAAGAGAGATCTGTTCTTGTAGGCCAAATGGGTAAGAGTAGAGTGTTTTAAAACTTCAGTGCACTAAAATTAGGTTGGTTTGTTAACATTACTATTTGTCGTTGTTATCTCAGTGATTTCTGATTTTATTTATTTTTTAAGATTTTATTAATTTGGGCGCCTGGGTGGCTCAGATGGTTAAGCGTCTGCCTTTGGCTCAGGTCATGATCTCAGGGTCCTGGGATTGAGTCCCGCATCGAGCTCCCTGCTCCTTGGGAGCCTGCTTCTCCCTCTGCCTCTCTCTGTCTCTCATGAATAAATAAATAAAATCTTAAAAAAAAAAGATTTTATTAATTTATTTGTCAGAGAGAAAGAAAGCACAACCAGGGGAACCAGGAGAC
>NW_027745246.1:0-305 GCF_054177405.1 Leptonychotes weddellii | reverse complement strand
AATCTACTTGGGTGTCTGCATACAGACCTCATAGAACACGTATTTTAAGGACCCTCCTCCCCGATCCCCCACACCTGCTTTTATAAACCAGATCCTAGAAAAGTCAATTATTTATTTGTCTTCAGTTCTTTCTCTACAGCCTGAGCCAATAGGAACCAATAGGCTGCATCATAAGTGTTTTTGAGAAAACGATATATTAGTAGCTTGGTGGAATTTATGTTTCCATCCCATCCGTTCAATCTTCTTCTTTTTTTTTTTTTTTTAATTTTATTATGTTATGTTAGTCACCATACATCATTAGTTTT
>NW_027745245.1:0-305 GCF_054177405.1 Leptonychotes weddellii | reverse complement strand
CCTGACCTTTTTTAAAAGAGATATTATTTATTTATTTGACACACACACAGAGAGAGAGAGCACAAGCAGGGGGAGCGGGAGAGGGAGAAGCAAGCCCCCTCCCCCAAGCAGGGAGCCGGATGCCGGGGCTGGATCCCAACATCCTGGGATCATAAACTGAGCAGACGCTTAACCGCTTAACTGACTGAACCACCCAGGCGCCCCTGAAGAGTCCTGAACTTCTTGACTTGCGTTTCTGAGTAAGATCCGTCCCTCCCTTTTCTAAGCTCTCCTTTCAGGAAGGGTCTGATGGCATCATCTCCTGA
>NW_027745244.1:0-305 GCF_054177405.1 Leptonychotes weddellii | reverse complement strand
CCCGCGGCTCTGGGTTTCCATCCCGGGGGCTGCCCTAAAGTCCTTTCCCTACGCTACTGGTCTGCGAGTCTGTGCCCGTCTGCAACACGTGAGGCTGTCACTCACCGGCAGTGCAGGATCCCCACGGCCAGGCACCCTCCCGCTGCTGTTTATCCTCCGATATCTGCCCGCGGAATCAGGGCTCCCCGCTTTGTACCTCCAAACCAACCGCCTGCGATATTCTGTTTGTAGAGATCCAGATCTCCTTACATCTCAGGCTGGTTTTGTGGGTGCTCAGAGTGGTCTGGTAGATATCCAGCTCAATT
>NW_027745243.1:0-305 GCF_054177405.1 Leptonychotes weddellii | reverse complement strand
TCCTAGCACATATACAATGTATAATGATGTACTATTAGAACTAAAAAGTTTTAGGTAAAAAATGTATCTTTTTATAGTATCTTTTGGGCCACTTTATAGATTCTTGTAAATTCCTCCACTTTAGGTTCCCTAAACATGAACACGGCATTTGATTTGTTTATATATTTTACCTTATAAGCAACTGATAGAAATGTAAATATACATATACCTAAAAAGTGGCTATCCTATAATATGACAGCCCAGAATTTAGAAACTGTATAGGCTTTCTGGGGATTTCAATTATGCATAAAAAGAATTATAGAGGA
>NW_027745242.1:0-305 GCF_054177405.1 Leptonychotes weddellii | reverse complement strand
ATCACATGCCCTCCTTAATGCCCATCACCCATTTATCCCATCCCCCGACCTCCCTCCCCTCCTGCAACCCTCAGTTTGTTTCCTATGATTAAGAGTCTCTTATGGTTGAGAGACGATGGACTCTGAAAAACAAACAGGGTTCTAGAGGGGAGGGGGGTGGGAGGATGGGTTAGCCTGGTGGTGGGTATTGAGGAGGGCACGTTCTGCATGGAGCACTGGGTGTTATGCACAAACAATGAATCATGGAACACTTCATCTAAAACTAATGATGTAATGTATGGGGATTAACATAAGAATAAAAAAAA
>NW_027745241.1:0-305 GCF_054177405.1 Leptonychotes weddellii | reverse complement strand
CCCCCCCCCCCCCCCCCCCCCCGACTTCCTCTCCCTGCGGAGTGTCTACATGTGCCCCGGCCGGCTCCAGCTGGGGCTGTGCGCACTCACGGAGGCAAGGCCATGCGAAAACGCTCTCGAGGGGGAGGGGGAGGCTGGCCCAGATCAGTGGGGCCCCGAGGCGCCCCGCGGCAGCAGGATCCCAGCACAAGGGAAACCCATCGTCCCCTCCCGCCTGCCGTCCCCAGGCTCCGTTTCACTCAGGCTCCTGTGAGGTGACTGTTGGTCACTTGCAGCCCAAAGCATCCTGGTCTCTCTCACCTCCC
>NW_027745240.1:0-305 GCF_054177405.1 Leptonychotes weddellii | reverse complement strand
GGGATCATGACCTGAGCCGAAGGCAGTCGCTTAACCAACTAAGCCACCCAGGCACCCCAAAATAAAAAGAAATTTAAAAAGGGCAAGAAGAAAGGAGCAAAAATGGAGTATAAGTGATTGAATAACTGTCCCATAGCTAGGTTTCCAGTTATTATAGTATGTGTGCTAACAGAATGAATATGAAAAAACAAGTGATTGGATCAGATTGATAATAACTTGTAGTATCTTATTTGAACTTCTTTATCCTTATGAATTCCATTATTTTAAAAAGTTGTACTTCTTTTTAACAGAAAGAATATCACACA
>NW_027745239.1:0-305 GCF_054177405.1 Leptonychotes weddellii | reverse complement strand
TTTCACAGCCATTACCAATATTACTTTAAGGTAAATAATTGAACTTTCTTGCTAATATGGATTATCTGGTATCTGTGGCTCCAGACCAGAGTATGGTTAAAACCAATTTCGAATGATGTAGACTTGCAGAACTGCAAGAAATTAAAAAAATGTGACCTGTAAATATAAAACCACCTACTGTTCTTTTTTTTTTTTTTTTTAAAGATTTTATTTATTTATTTGACAGAGAAAGACACAGCGAGAGAGGGAACACAAGCAGGGGGAGTGGGAGAGGGAGAAGCAGACTCCCCGCCGAGCAGGGAGCC
>NW_027745238.1:0-305 GCF_054177405.1 Leptonychotes weddellii | reverse complement strand
AATTTTTTATTATTTCCTCTATGTGCTGGTTTGGAACTTTGTTCGTCCTTCCTTTTCTAGCTCCTTTAGTTGTAATGTTATTGTTTATTTGAGGTTTTTTTGGTCCTTGAGGTAGACTGTATTGCTATTATCTTCCCTCTTATACCAGCTATTGCTTTCAAGGATTTTGGACAGTTGTGTTTTCATTTTAATTTTTGTCGTGTATTTTTAATTTCCTTTTTGAATTCTTGGTTGACCCATTCATTATTTGGGAGTATGTTACTTAGCCTGCATGCATTTGTGTTCTTTCCTGATTTTTTTTTATT
>NW_027745237.1:0-305 GCF_054177405.1 Leptonychotes weddellii | reverse complement strand
GAAAATAATCACCTAGCAGCAATCCATGTTGAATAAGACAACCCCAGGAGGATTTTGCTCATTAATTGGATACATGCTATTTATCTTTAAAGCATTGAACTTAACATAGTCCAGAGTTTATAGTAAATACTCCATAAAAATTGTGAATTTCAGTCCTAAATAGCATTCAGAAGTTAATAATGCAAATGGTAAGAAGCGGAAAATCCATGTCACACAGATATCATTCAAAATAACTACATGTTCAACATGACAAAGTTCAAGGCGACATGTGAAAACTATTTAAGCACTGAGCTGCTATTTCTTCC
>NW_027745236.1:0-4554 GCF_054177405.1 Leptonychotes weddellii | reverse complement strand
CCCTTTCATTCATAATTTTATTAATTTGAGTCCTTTCTCTTTTCTTTTGGATAAGTCTGGCCAGTGGTTCATCAATCTTAATTTTTTCAAAGAACCAGCTTCTAGTTTTGTTGATCTGATCTACTGTGTTCTGGTTTCTAATTCATTGATCTCTGCTCTAATCTTAATTATTTCTCTTCTAATGCATGGCTTAGGCATCGTTTGTTGCTTTTTCTCTAGTTCTTTAAGGTGTAGAGTTAGATGGTGAATTCAGGATTTTTCTATTTTTTTGACTGAGGCTTGGATGGCTATGTATTTCCCCCTTAGGACTGCCTTTGCAGTATACCATAGGTTTTGGACCGATTTGTTTTCATTCTCATTGGTTTCCATGAATTGTTTAAGTTCTTCTTTGATTTCCTGGTTGACCCAAACATTCTTGAGCAGAGTGGTCTTTAGCTCATGTGAATGTTTTTGTGTGGAGATACGTTTTTTATTATGTTGGGTATATACTTAGAAGTTGAATTGAAAGATCATGTGGTAACTCCATGTTTAACACTTCAAACTGTCAAACTCTTCCAAAATGGCTGCAACATTTTATATTTTCACCAGTAATATGGGGGTACCAATTTCTACATATCCTCCAAAACACTTGTTTTTGTGTGACTTTTAACCTTTAGCCATCCTAGTGGATGTGAAGTAATAACTCACTTTGGGTTTGACTTGTATTTATGTAATGACTAATGATGTTGAGCATCTTTTTATGTGTTCATTGGCCATGTGCATATCTCTTTTTTTAAAGTAATGGCTATTCAAATCCTTTTTCCATTTTTATTTATTTATTTTTTGCCAGTAAAATATTATATTTTTATTCACTCTTTTTTTGTGAACTTTACATTTTTCTCTCACATGTTATTATGGACTTAAAGCATTTTTCTGTGTTTTAATTAACTGATGGTTGTGATGGACTCCATCATAGTACAAGGAGAAGCGGCAGAAGAAGTATTCATAGTATAC
This sequence comes from Leptonychotes weddellii, assembly GCF_054177405.1. Lineage (NCBI taxonomy): Eukaryota > Metazoa > Chordata > Mammalia > Carnivora > Phocidae > Leptonychotes > Leptonychotes weddellii. The sequence goes on along the minus strand of NW_027745236.1, from coordinate 3,561 downwards.
TGTTGCATAATGTTTCACTACATGGCCAGTGAGGGCCCCTATTAGGAGACTTTTTTATTTTTAAACTTCTTAAGTAGTCTTGGGATGCCTGGGTGGCTCAGTTGGTTAAGCATATGTCTTCAGCTCAGGTCATGATGCCAGAGAGAGAGACAGAAAGCACAAGCAGCGAAAGCAGCAGGCAGAGGGAGAAGCAGGCTCCCTGCTGAGCAAGAAGCCTGATGCAGTACTCGATCCCATTACCCTGGGATCATGACCTGAGCTGAAGGCAGATGCTTAACTGACTGAGCCACCCAGGCATCCTTATTTTTTTCTTTTTTTCTCACTTGAGGTTTTGGTGTCATCATATCTAAGAAACATTTCCTAATCCAAGGTAATGTAGATTTACTTCTATGTTTTCTTGTAAACATTTTCTAGTTTTAGCTATTACATTTAGATTAATGATTCATTTTTCGTTAATTCTTGTATATGTTTTGAAGTAGGAGTTCTATTTCATTCTTTTGCATGTGGCTATCCAGTTATCCCAATGCCATTTATTAAAAATATCTATGTGCTATTTTTGTAATTTTCTTGTATGTGTAAGGTTATTTCAAAATAAAAGGTAAAAAACAAATTAAGAAATTGTTTTTGACTTTCAGTACTACCTCTTGGCTCTGCCATTCTGGAATCTGATCTTCCCAATGATTCTAGGGAGCCCAGCGTCTGAGAGAATGTTCTTTTGGAAACTACAGAAGGCTACCATTATCAACTTTCTCAAAGATGCTAATGTCCTCTTTACCAGTGTAACCTTTTTTTCCCAACTATCCACTGGACCATCCCATTGAACATAGAAAAGCAAGCAAAGAATACCTCCTTCTTATATAATAAATCCTTCCTCACAATCCCACCACTCTGAGAACTTTGACCTACTTCTGAGTGCTCTATTAAAACAATTATCCAATTTCCACCTTATTTACTATAGCCCATTGTCACGTCCGAACTTTAAATAGCCATGCCAGCAGTGTTAGGCAATATTGCAAGTATTCTTGCCATAATGTTGAATACTGAATTATTTCAATAAATTCTCCCTTATCTATCGTATAGTCTACATCCACCCCAGTCCAAAGCCATCTTACATACAGTCCCAAGGATTCTGTGGCGTTCATTAGCCAGATCCTAAATTTCTTTTATTTTAGAAATATTTCCTCCTGTACTATAGATTGTTTTCCTGCTCAGGCTGTGCTGAGCCCTGACCTTGGTTATTTTCCTTTAGGAATGCTGGGAGCAGATGATGAGTAGGATAAGCATCATATCTCAGGATATTTATTAAATGTTTGGATCTCCAGGCAAGGGGAGACTACTCTCCTTCAACATTAACTAGGAGACTTAATTAAATAAATCATTCATTTAGTCAACCAGTACTTTTGAGTAATTACCACTTCCAGGACCTCTGCTTGTTTCTGTTTTCTGGAGATTCAAATCTACTGTTAGAGGTAATGATCTACCAAATAGTGTCAAAATTCCTTACCAAAATTCTATAAAAATAATTAACTGGTGATTTCATCTTTTGTAACTGGATTTAATGAGTGGTTTAAACTTTAAAGTTAATGTAGCTCTTACAGGAGAACAGGAAACCAAATAGAACTGTGATTTTATTGATATATTTTACAAGACCTTGCCCCTGAACAATTTATACCTACTATTATTAACTCAGAGTTTATGTTATGTGTTCATTAAGAAAGCAATCCTGTCATGTGACAGGAGAAAATTGGTTGAAGAGAAGAAAGAAGGAAATATAAAATCCATCTAAACATATAATTACTGAACTGATATCAAAAAGACATAATAAAGCCAAGAATCAGATAGTGATAAAGCAAAAACTATTCAAAGTTAACTCTGAAGTTTTGCTAATTTTAGAATGTCTTTTTGCTCTATCATCATATTTCTAGAATTATTGTCACATTTTGAAGGAAAAGAGATGGGGGAAGAAAAAATCAGTCTCTAGCATATCTTACATTGGAGAATCAAACAGAAGAATTAAAAAAGAGATATTTAATATTATTATTACTTGAGCTCAGTAATCTAAGAAAAATGACAATGGAAAAAGGGGTCAGTATTCTTAACTTATTTTTGATCCATGGGAATTCATTCCTTTTAGTATAGGACACACATTTTTTTCCTGTGTATCTAAATTGGAAAATTAGTCATAACCCATGCAATAAGTGATTTTTACTTTGAGCCATACAGTGCATTTGTGGCTATACTTTGAAAAGTTCAAAATATTTGTTTGTTTTTGATTTTGGCTGTTGTCAATAGTAACCCTCTATGCCACTCTGGCTCAAACTGAAGTTTTCTCTTCAACCTACTTTTGAAAGTATCATGGGTGGAAGGGCAGCAATGTTAACTATACCAGTTTACAAGGGATATAAATGCAAATGGAATGTCACACTTCACAAGAAATAATCTAATATTTTTTTGTTTCCTCTCCCTGCAACCCTGAACTTTTCTCTTTTAATGTCTCTGTCTCCAAGAAAAGAATGTTTTCAGCAGGCTTGTAATAATGATCCAGGGAACTGGAGCCTGACTACGCACGTGCCATGTATTGCTCCTCATGTACTAACTGGACAAATAACAAAGAGAATTACAGTATAATCTTAATTAGCAGGAAGTAATAGGTTTGCTTATACATAATGGGAGAAGAAAAAATCTGCCCAATTCTAGTGCTTCCTCTGGGGCACTTTCTAATTTTGCCATGTGCAGAGAATAAGAAACTATAGCAATCACAAACCAGAAAGGCTACCAAAAGCTGACATCTTTTAGAAATAAAAATTTGAGTTAGTCTGCAAAAGCATACTGACTGGCTAAGATACTGACTGAACAAATGAAACACGGAATGGGAAGTGGAGAATAAAAATAACGAATATTAGTAATTATTCCAATTTGGAACCAGTGACATACCTAGGATATTTGAAACCTCAAAGCAGATAATTTGTCAACATCTGCCATGTGGTAGAAAGCCTCTAAGATGGTACTCAATAATCCTTGCCTCTTAGTATTCATACTGTTGTGTACTCTTCTTCCATATTGTATTGGTAGGCTCAGCTCTGGGAGAGACTGGAGGGTCTTGGAGGACTGAATCCCCACCCTTAAAAAGACAGCAAGAGACCTAAGTGAAATGATATAAATAATATGCCTAATAGAGAATTTAAAATAATGATAATAAACATACTCATTGGCATTGAAAAAAGAGCCAAGGACATCAGTGAGACCCTTAACAAAGAGATAAAAAGAACCAATCAGAGATGAAGAGCACAATAAGTGAAATTAAAAATACACCTGATGAGGGTCTGGGACACCTGGGTGGCTCAGTCAGTTAAGTGTCTGTCTTTGGCTCAGGTCATGATTTTAGGGTCCTGAGATCAAGTCCTGCATTGGGCTCCCTGCTTCTCCCTCTGCCTCTGCCTCTCTCTCTCTGTCTCTCATGAATAAATAAATAAAATCTTAAAAAAAAAAAAACCAATCCATTAGCATGGAATGTTTTTCCATTTCTTTGTGTCTTCCTCAATTTCTTTCATGAGTATTTTA
>NW_027745235.1:0-305 GCF_054177405.1 Leptonychotes weddellii | reverse complement strand
CAGGTGCCCTCCTTCAAGGTGTCAATCAGATCATCCGAGGACACCCCTAAGGCCTGATGCAGGCCCTCCACCTGCCTCCCCTGTCCAAATGCTGCCGGAACCCCCTCCTGTCCGGGCCCTTCCAGGCTCATGAGGCCCCTTTGAGCTGGACGTGGCTGGACTCTGGTCTGTCCCTTCGAGGGACACGTCCTGACCACACAATGTAGACGCCCATGTGATGCCGGCATGAGCTTGTTTTTATCTTCAGGTGACAGCCCAACCCCCCCCCCACCTGCCTCTTCCCTGCACCTGCAGCTGAGCGTGGC
>NW_027745234.1:0-305 GCF_054177405.1 Leptonychotes weddellii | reverse complement strand
CACCTGCACCTACACCTGTACCTATACCTGTACCTGCACCTCCACCTGCACCTGTACCTCCACCTGCACCTGCACCTATCCCCATCCCTACAAGGCACCTGTACTACACCTGCACCTCCACCTGTACCTCCACCTGCACCTCCACCTGTACCTACACCTGTACCTCCACCTGCACCTACACCTGTACCTACACCTGCACCTACACCTGTACTTACACCTGCACCTCCACCTGCACCTGCACCTATCCCCATCCCTACAAGGCACCTGTACCTACACCTGTACCTACACCTGTAACTACACCTGTA
>NW_027745233.1:0-305 GCF_054177405.1 Leptonychotes weddellii | reverse complement strand
CCTCACAGACAGCTGACAGGGGAGGGGTTGTATAAAAGTGTGTGGGCGAGCTCGCCGTCTGCCCTGAGGAAGGCAAGCCTGGGCCCCTCCCCAGCCCCACACAGGCGAGCTCCACGGGGACTCATGCCCTCAGAGGGCAGGAAATAAAATAGGAGAATATATAGGGTATTTGCGAACTTGTGGCTGGGAACGAGTTTTTAAACAAATTTAAAAAGTATAAACCAGATCATAAGAATTTAATTTTACTACATCAAAAATGAGGATGCCTGTTTAATGAAGGGGATCATGGACAAAATTAACAGGCA
>NW_027745232.1:0-305 GCF_054177405.1 Leptonychotes weddellii | reverse complement strand
TGTGCAGGAGGAGCTTCCACTTGGGGAAGACCTTCTTTTTTTTTTTTTTTTTAAAGATTTTATTTATTTATTTGAGACAGAGAATGAGAGAGAGAGAGCACATGAGAGGGGGGAGGGTCAGAGAGAGAAGCAAGCTCCTTGCCGAGCAGGGAGCCCGATGCGGGACTCGATCCAGGGACTCCAGGATCATGACCTGAGCTGAAGGCAGTCGCTTAACCAACTGAGCCACCCAGGCGCCCTGGGGAAGACCTTCTTGACAATTGTCCCTGTGTGTCACCAAGCAGACTGACCCCACATGCTCTGGG
>NW_027745231.1:0-305 GCF_054177405.1 Leptonychotes weddellii | reverse complement strand
CAAGTCACGGCCCCTCTCTGGGCCGAGTCCCATCTATAAATGAGAGGTTGAGTGCTCTCTCAGGTTGTGGCCGGGACATGGCCAGTGACATGGATAAGGAGGTGAGGGTCTGGCACAGAGCAGGAGAGGAAGCTTTATGTGATCCAGCAGCTTCTGACTCCCCAGGAGGACAGGGGGCCTCCAGGATGGAGATGGCCCACCGCTTCAACCAGGGAAGCCCCTTATCCCAGTCTCCTCACTTCCCGGAGGAGAAAGACCAGGAAAAGGGAAGACGGGTTAGTGTCCTGGGACTGCTACCACACAGA
>NW_027745230.1:0-305 GCF_054177405.1 Leptonychotes weddellii | reverse complement strand
TTCCTTTTTAAAATTTTATTTCATTGTCTTCTTTCCTTTGGCGGGGAGCAGAAAGGCTTGCAAAGAAAGGACCGATTCACGGAGGCGCCGCGGGCTCGTCCGGCCGGCCGTGGGCCCTCGTGAACACCCCCCGAAATTACAGCCGTGTCTAGTTTCAACTCGCTAAATGGCGAGTACAAGTTTTCGGCGAGGGGTCTAGCGGATGAGTGGCAGCCTGCGGGTGTTAGAAGCCGCCAGGCAGGCTGACGCTTGGGGGCGGGGAGCGAGCTGAGCAGAGGAACCTGCACACGCATGCACACTAGAAC
>NW_027745229.1:0-305 GCF_054177405.1 Leptonychotes weddellii | reverse complement strand
GATTCTGTTGATTTGAAATGTCCAGAGTCAGCAAACCCGTAGAGACTGAAAGTAAGTTAGTGGTTGCCAGGTTGCTGTGGGAGAATGGGGAAATGGGAAGTGACTGCTTAATTGGTACGGGGTTTCCTTTTGGGGTGATGACAATGTTCTGGGTAGCTGGCTAGGTAGTGGTGATGGTCACTCATAGTGATGCTCAGCACGGTGAATGTGCTAGATGTCAATAATGATTGATTATGTACATTTTACCCTGAAAATAATAACAAAAAAGCTATATTGGTTTCTCCAAAGGGAAATAAGTTTGACTC
>NW_027745228.1:0-305 GCF_054177405.1 Leptonychotes weddellii | reverse complement strand
TGTGCATGAGATGACCACTGGGGAAACAGAGTAACAGGTGTACTGCATCCTCTCTATCATTTCATATAACTGCATGTGAATCTATAGTTACTTCAAAATAAAATATAAAAAAAAAACTTATGTAAGCAACTATGTTGAAGTCCAAGGTCATCTACAGTCACTCAACCTAATGTGAAACTTGCAGTGTAATTATTAAGGAGCCATAATTCTCCCAGAATTATAGAGCAATCAATAGCAAAATTATTCAGATATAGATTTCCTGGCCTCTCTTCCTTCTGCAAGTGTTGGAAAGTGCAATTTAGAGC
>NW_027745227.1:0-305 GCF_054177405.1 Leptonychotes weddellii | reverse complement strand
GTTCTTAGAATAAGTGTAGAAGTTCACAGTACCAAATTATTTTTATCTACAATGCAGTTTTTTGTCTTGGATGTTGAATATGAAACCTTGAAGATTCTTTGAGATACGTGGTTTGTCCCTCAAATTCATTATTCATTATTCGGTCGCTTTTCTATGTTGCTTAGAATAGAATCTGTGAGAAGTTTTCAACTTGAATGTATTTCAGATATAATTATATTTTAAATTCTGTCAGGTTTTACTAGTACTGCTAATGCATTTAAGTGTGCATTAAAACCCAATCCTTTTTATCCATTTCATTTTCACAG
>NW_027745226.1:0-305 GCF_054177405.1 Leptonychotes weddellii | reverse complement strand
CGTCACTCCTCAGTACTGATGTGGTCAGGACCAGTGACAGCATACTCAAGCTACTGAGTCTCAGAGAGCAGTTCTTTGTTTGCCTTATTACTTTGCAATAAACTAGTGAGTCCATTTATGACCCCATCAAATCTAGCAAGTAAATATCTCATTGCTGACTTTCCTTAACTTTTCCTTCCAACTGTTAGATCTGTTGTTTTTATTTTATTTCTTTTTCTTTACTTATTTTATCTTTGGAGGGAAAGGAGGTTGGTTAACTGCTTTCTCTGGCCATTATGAAAGGTATATTTAAAAAAGCCTGAAGA
>NW_027745225.1:0-4555 GCF_054177405.1 Leptonychotes weddellii | reverse complement strand
CCCTAGTTAATACAAATTTTTAAAAACCAACAGATTTGAGGCGCCTGGGTGGCTCAATCAGGTAAGCGTCTGCCTTCCACTCAGGTCAGGATCCCGGGGTCCTGGGATCGAGCCCCACGTCGGGCTCCCTGCTCAGCGGGGAGTCTGCTTCTCCCTCTGCTGCTCCCCATGCTTGTGCTCTATCTCTCTCTGACAAACACATAAATCTTTAAAAATAAATAAAAAATTAAAAAATAAAACCCAACAGATTTCGAGATCAAACTAGCACAACTGTTTCCCCTGACAATTCGGCCCTGAAACCAGTTTTCAGGGTAGGCGCTGGTATCCTAGTGGTGGTGGCCCCCAAGGCCGCGGGGCCGACCCCTGACTCCGGAGACCCCGAGCCCTCCCGTCCTGTCCCACTCCGGGCAGCGGGCGCTCCGCGAGGACACCGAGTCAGGACCTCCCGGCCCAGGAGGAAGACGCAGGCGGGGCGCCGCCGGGCGGACAGACGCCGGGCACAAGGCGGCGCGAGCGGCGTCGGTTCCGAGCGCGGATCCCGGGGGAGTCCAGGCAGGGAAAAAGCCGAGGGCCAGAACAGCGTTTCCGCCCAGCTCGGCCACGTGACCTCCGCCCCGCCCGTCACTCAGACAGCGGAGCGGTGCAGACGGGAAAATTGCCCAATCAGAGGCGCTGCGACCAGGGACAGTGTCGAATCCGGAGCCGCGGGAGAGGGAGCGCCCGGAGCACTGTCCAATCAGCACTGTCCAATCGCGCCCGCGCGGGACGTCGCTCCCCGCGCGCCGCGGGCCCCTGAGCACCTGCCCCGCGCGGCCCCGGCTGTCCGGTGCACGCCGCTCTCACCCGCGCGAGCCGCCGAGGCGCGGGCAGGGCGCCCGGGAGCCTGGATCGGGGCCGCGAGATGGTGAGTGTGCGGGGCCCGGCCGAGATCCGGAGGGGCTGGCTCGAACCGGCTGGAGGCGGCCCGAGGCTCCGCGGTCCCGGGTGTGTCCGCCCCCGGCCGGGGGGTGGGGTCCCGGCGCCCCGTCAGGTCCCTTACGCGGAGAGAGGGTCTGGCACACTGCGTACCTAAGAGACGTTTCATGAGGTGGATGGATTCCGGTGCCCGCGGACTGAGTTTCTCCCATGTGGAAAGCTAGGATTAGGGTCAGCACTTGAAGTCCAAGGACAGAGAATGAGTCGGGATCGCATCGAATCTGTAGATGAATTCGAGGTCGGATTTACATCTTACCGAATTGAGCTTTCCGATCCATGGACTTGGTATGTCTCTGTTTGGATTGAAAAGCAAAACCTCTGTTGGGTTTATTACTGTGCATCCAGTATTGGGCGGATTTAAATGGTATCTTTAAAAATACTGTTACTGGTACATAGAAGTAAATTCATGTTTGAGCATTATTCGTTTAACCGGTGTCTCTGTGAAGTGCAGGTAGAGATTTTAATTACTAACCATCTGTAAATTATTTGAATATTTATATGCAGTATCTTATCTGCACATAATGATAGTTCAGTCTTTTTCTTCTCCTGTCATTTTGCCTTTCATTTCTTGTTCTTTACTGATTTCACCAGGGCTTCCATCCAGTTCAGTGTACAATAAGGAACACTGTGTGTCTTGCCTTCTTGACAAGGGAACTGTTTTTACTACTTCAAATTTTTCACTCAGCATTGCAGTAGGTGTTTTCATGCACCATCTTTCACAATTAGCCATGTCCTTCTAGTTCCAGGGTATTAAATGTTGCTATACGTTAATAATAGTAACATATCGCTCATTGCTTAAGATGTAAGGACATGAATTTTGATTTTTCTATATTTTCTATTAATGGAGTAAAATGTACTAATTAATGGATCAATTTTTAGACATTCTTGCATTCCTGAAACGAGTTTGCTGCTTGGTTTTGATTTATTATGCACATTATTCATTACTCTATTTAGGGTAGTAATGTGTGGTTTGTTGTTTTTTTTTTTATAGACGTTTGCACTTACATTTGTTAATGTTATATTTACCTCCTCCCCCTCGCCCCTTCCCTGCCCCCCCCCCCCCAGTTATATTGCTCTGCTCTTGGCATACCTCTGAAAAAGGAATTATTTTCTACAGGTAGAATTATTAATCCCTTTAGTATTTAGTACAACTGGCCTGTAAAACAATTTGGGATTTTTGTTTTCTTTCTGTTAATATTTTAATACACTCTTTTAGGGGTGCCGGGTGGCTCAGTCATTAAGCATCTGCCTTTGGCTCAGGTCATGATCCCAGCCTCCTGGGATTGAGCCCCATATCAGGGTCCCTGCTCAGCGGGGAGCCTGCTTCTCCCTCTCCCATTCCCCCTGCTTGTGTTCCCTCTCTCGCTGTCTCTCTCTGTCAAATAAATAAAATCTTAAAAAAATAAAATAAAATAAAAAAACACTCTCATTTTCTTTAAGCAACTTTAAACTTTCAACATCTGAATACTAGAGAAGTACTCAGAATTTTGTTTATTTTTAGAGATTTTATTCATTTATTCATATATTTATCAGAAAGAGAACCTGTGAGCAGGAAGAGGAGCAGAGAGAGAAGGACAAGCGGACTCTGCGCTGAGCGTGGAGCCCGACATGGGGCTGGATCCCACAACCCTTAGATAATGACCTGAGCCAAAATCAAGAGTTGGACACTTAACCGACTGAGCCACCCAAGGTGCCCCTTACAGTACTCAGAATTTTAAAATGTTAGATGATTTGCCTCTTTTTTTTTTAAAGTAAAATGTACTAATTGATGGATCAATTTTTAGACATTCTTGCATTCCTGAAATAAAATGTGTGTGCAGCTTGGTTTTGATTTATTATGCACATTATTCATTACTCTATTTAGGGTAGTAATGTGTGTATATATATATTTAGGATTCCAGCTTTTTTAATTTTTCCCCTTCAAAATGATTCCATGCTGGTTTAATCCAGGAAGCAACAGTAAGAAAGTCACTATCAGATAGGTGAGCAGCAGGCTGTGGACTTGCTGTCCCACCCAAGCAACCGCAGCAAGAGAAACAATCATGGTCACGAAGTACATTTTAGGCTTTTCTTCCTTTAGTGTAAAGAGGCGTTTCCACCAGCCCACAGCTCTGCGTCTTTTTTTTTTAAAGATTTTATTTATTTATTTGACAGAGAGAGACAGCAAGAGAGGGAACATAAGCAGGGGAAGTGGGAAAGCAAGAAGCAGGCTTCGCGCTGAGCAGGGAGCCTGATGCGGGGCTCGATCCCAGGACCCTGAGATCATGACCTGAGCTGAAGGCAGTCGCTTAACCAACTGAGCCACCCAGGTGCCCCTCTGCGTCGAGTTTTTACCAGATTGCTACAAATTTCATGGAATCTTTGCTGTTGCTCAGGGTCCATTTATTGGAGCCAAAAATTCTAGGATCTAGAATGGGAACAAGGTAGTCAGCCAAGCACAAAAACATAACAAAACAGGAAACACCGGACAGAACAGATGGGTCTAGATATTAGATAGTCAGAGAAACACCAAAGAAACCACACCCATGATGGCAGGTGAAAACCAGGCTCTTTCCCACCTGAGGACTTTATCAGCAGTCAGCATCACTTCTCCCCATCCCTGCAGCTGCTCTTCCAGACTTGCAGTCTCTGCAGCCAGCTGGATGGTGTTGCGATTATCTCCTTCCACCATCGTCCCTGAGGTGCTGCCCTAGTGAGTGCAAGCCACCCACCAAAGGAGCTTGCCACCAAAACCCACCCACACAGCGACCCTAGCACCTCAGGAGATATATCTTTAGCCTTCTTTTTATATCTTTTTTTTTTAAATTTATTTATTTGCCAGAGAGAGACAGCGAGAGAGGGAACACAAGCAGGGGGAGAGGGAGAGGGAGAAGCAGGCTTCCTGTGGAGCAGGGAGCCCGATGCGGGGCTCAATCCCAGGACCCTGGGATCATGACCTGAGCCGAAGGCAGACGCTTAACGACTGAGCCACCCAGGCGCCCCTTCTTTTTATATCTTTAATTTTGCCCTGGACGTTTCTTTCTACTCTTTCTTCTTTTATGCAGCTGCTCTTTTTTCAAACCCTTCAGCTCATTTGTAGCCCATTGATACAGATGATCTTTCTGCTCTTGGCTCAGGGCACTTTGATTCCAGTGCCCCCTGGACCAGACTTATTTGATTCCAGTGTCTCTCCATTGGGACATAGTGAAGTTGACCAGCAGAAATCTTTCCTGAGACTTTGTGAAATTGTGACATTCAGTTTCTAATTTTTTTTTTAAAGATTTTATTTATTTGGGGCGCCTGGGTGGCTCAGTCGTTAAGCATCTGCCTTCGGCTCAGGTCATGATCCCGGGATCCTGGGATCGAGCCCCACATCAGGCTCTCTGCTCAGCGGGAAGCCTGCTTCTCCCTCTCCCACTCCCCCTGCTTGTGTTCCCTCTCTTGCTGTCTCTCTCTGTCAAATAAATAAATAAAAAATCTTAAAAAAAAAAGATTTTATTTATTTATTTCAGAGAGAGAGAATGAGAGAGAGCACATGAGAGGGGGGAGGGGCAGAGGGAGAAGCAGACTCCCTGCCGAGCAGGGAGCCCGATGCGGGACT
>NW_027745224.1:0-305 GCF_054177405.1 Leptonychotes weddellii | reverse complement strand
AGCAATAAAAGTTCAATGCTGATCAGTGGTTTGTATTATGCTAACCTGATATTGGAAAATGGGAAAAGAACATCCATATTTATGTTATTTATGCTTTTAAATAGTTTTTTTTTTTTTTTAAGATTTCATTTATTAGAGAGAGAGAGAAAAAATGAGCAGGATGTGGGGGGTGGGCAGAGAGCAAGGGAGAAACAGACTTCCTGCTGAGCAGAGAGCCTGATGCAGGACTCAATCCCAGGACCCGGAGATCATGACCTGAGCTGAAGGCAGAGGCTTAACCAACTCAGCCACCCAGGCGCCCCTAT
>NW_027745223.1:0-305 GCF_054177405.1 Leptonychotes weddellii | reverse complement strand
GGCTTAAAAAGAAATCAGTCCTAGGCTCCTCTGATACCCAAGGACACATTTTGCCGTCAGATGTAGAACACGAATGGCGATAAAGCGCATGTGATAACACACACCATTCACAGCCGCGGTGGCCTGTGGCTGAGCTGCTGGGTGTGACTCCCGGGGAAGCAGCTGGAAGGCGCCCGTCATGCTGGTTGGGTCGTGCACCATCTCTGGAGAGGCTCCTGCAAAACTCATGCCGGATGCTAAGTTGGCGCTTATTTTTTTGTGAAACTGAAAATCCTCTTCAGATGGCTTTTAGTAGCTAAAGCAGG
>NW_027745222.1:0-305 GCF_054177405.1 Leptonychotes weddellii | reverse complement strand
AACCAAAGCGATAAGGGCAATAAACCTAGAATAATATTCGGCAATAAGGACAATCGTGAGTCCTCATTATTGTCAGTATTCCTTCGTAGTGCAAAGTATGAGGGTAAGTTTCTTTTGCATCACTCATGGGACTACTTGATGTTATTGTGGTTGCCATTATTAAGCATATTTAGTATTTGGTGGATATTCTCCCAGCCCTATATTGCAGATTTGCCCATTGGTGTTATTGATGATAGCAAAAGTAGTTATTCACGCACTTTAACCCGCTATCTTGATGCCAGTCCAGATATTGAAGTAAATCACGT
>NW_027745221.1:0-305 GCF_054177405.1 Leptonychotes weddellii | reverse complement strand
ACTTTGAGGCTTTCATTGCATTTATCAGGAAGTAGGGCCCTAGCAGCACATTTTCCACGGGTGCCTCTAAGGTCATGGCTGTTGAAGTGCACGGAGCCAGGGGCTCAGAATTCCTTCTTCTGATTAAATGTGGTCAGCTGAAGGCTCAACATTTTTAAGAAATGCAGCTTGTGTGTTTAAAGAGTAGGGCTGGGCTGATCAGGATAAAGCATAGGGGCTGTGGGCCTCAGAGCCAGAAGCCACAGGTCCTGCCTCAATTTTGCTTTGGTGACTTACAAGTCATGTGCTTTGGCATGGATCTTTTC
>NW_027745220.1:0-305 GCF_054177405.1 Leptonychotes weddellii | reverse complement strand
CATCAGCCAAGGGCTGGGTGAACCCTCAGGTCCTTATTGTCCAAGAGCCGGATCCATGTGGGATTCTGGCCCGGGCAAACAGCCTCTTCTATAGGAATAAATGCAGCTGACTGGTTCGTTCTTGGGGGCTTTAGATAAAAGCTGGGAGGTGTTCTCAGTTGGGACAAGAGGGTTCTTTCGGTTTAATTAATTGGCAACGCGTACATGAGAGAGGCTACAAGTTCAGGGCTGACATCACTCAATTTCTGCCCTCAAATATTAAATCTAAGTCAGTGATTCGCTGGTTGCTCAATAGCACCAAGAAT
>NW_027745219.1:0-305 GCF_054177405.1 Leptonychotes weddellii | reverse complement strand
GAGATCACGCACTGAAAATGTAGTTGCCCCAAAAGCCTGCACAGCCAGGCGCCGGGCGCACTGGTCCGAACGGCTGCACAGAGGGCAGGTTCTCCTGCGGGGGGCAGGGCGGCCGCTCCGACTGAGAGCTAGCTGCCCCCCCAGTGAGAGCTGCTCCCCTCAGCGAGCGGGCAGGCCGGTCCCTCGTGCAGTTCTTGCCATCTCTTTATCTAGCGCTTCTGTCCCTGTCTCCGAAATCACAAGGGAAACGCCGGGTGACTCACTGCAAAGGTAGGCGGCATTTCTGAAACCTCATAGCTCTCTGA
>NW_027745218.1:0-305 GCF_054177405.1 Leptonychotes weddellii | reverse complement strand
TTGTTGGGAGATTTTTGATTACTGCTTCAATTTCCGTACTGGTTATGGGTCTGTTCAGGTTTTCCATTTCTTCCTGGTTCCATTTTGGTAGTTTAAGCATGTCTAGGAATGCATCCATTTCTTCCATATTGTCTAATTTGCTGGCATATACTTGCTCATAATATGTTCTTATAATTGTAGTTCTTTGGTGTTGGTTGTGATCTCTCCTCTTTCATTCATGATTTTATTTATTTGGGTCATTTCTCTTTTCTTTTTGATAAGTCTGGCCAGGCGTTTATCAATCTTACTCATTTTTTCAAAGAACC
>NW_027745217.1:0-305 GCF_054177405.1 Leptonychotes weddellii | reverse complement strand
CCTGACCTTTTTTAAAAGAGATATTATTTATTTATTTGACACACACAGAGAGAGAGAGAGCACAAGCAGGGGGAGCGGGAGAGGGAGAAGCAAGCCCCCTCCCCCGAGCAGGGAGCCGGATGCCGGGGCTGGATCCCAACATCCTGGGATCATAAACTGAGCAGACGCTTAACCGCTTAACTGACTGAACCACCCAGGCACCCCTGAAGAGTCCTGAACTTCTTGACTTGCATTTCTGAGTAAGATCCGTCCCTCCCTTTTCTAAGCTCTCCTTTCAGGAAGGGTCTGATGGCATCATCTCCTGA
>NW_027745216.1:0-305 GCF_054177405.1 Leptonychotes weddellii | reverse complement strand
GGGTATGTATCCGAAAGAATTGAAATCAGGATCTGAAAGAGATACTTGCACACCAGGTTCATAGCAGCACCAGTCACAATAGCAAGAGGTGGAAGCAACCCGTGCGTCCAGCCACAAATGAACGGCCAAACAAACCGGTATATCCATACAAGGCACGATGGTATTCAGCCTTAAAAAAGGAAGTTTTGACACATGGTACGACATGGATGAAGCTCCAAGACATTATGCTAACTGAAATAAGCCCCATCTCAACAAATAGTGTATGATTCCACTTATATAAAGTCCTTAGAGTAGTCAAATTCATA
>NW_027745215.1:0-305 GCF_054177405.1 Leptonychotes weddellii | reverse complement strand
AGTCGCAATCTCTAGCCCAGGAGAGAACATTCGCAGAAACTACAAACCCACAGAGCCTGCAGCCACCTCTACTCCGATTCTTAAAAGGAATTTGAAGACACATTAATTAAAGCACTTTGTACACTACCTCGAGCGCTCAATAAACATAGTTATTATAATAATATGTATTATACATATACAGTGTATCATATATTATTACTATTAATCTGTAAGGCTCCAGTGGTCAGAATTAGGCTCAATGGGTGGGAGTTCCAGGGACAGATTTCAGATTAATATCAGGAAGAATTTTTCATTACCAGAACTGT
>NW_027745214.1:0-4556 GCF_054177405.1 Leptonychotes weddellii | reverse complement strand
CCTGGGTGGCTCAGTTGGTTAAGCGACTGCCTTCGGCTCAGGTCATGATCCTGGAGTCCTGGGATCGAGTCCCGCATCGGGCTCCCTGCTCGGCAGGGAGCCTGCTTCTCCCTCTGACCCTCCCCCCTCTCATGTGCTCTCTGTCTCTCTCATTCTCTCTGTCTCAAATAAATAAATAAAATCTTAAAAAAAAAAAAAAAAACTCTTCACAGTGTAGGGATAGAGGGAACATACCTCAATATCATAAAAGCCATTTACGAAAAGCCCACAGCGAATATCTTTCTCAATGGGGAAAAACTGAGAGCTTTTCCCCTAAGGTCAGGAACACGGCAGGGATGTCCACTATCACCACTGTTGTTCAACGTAATACTAGAAGTCCTAGTCTCAGCAATCGGACAACAAAGAAAAATAAAAGGTATTTGAATCGGCAAAAAAGTCAAATTCTCACTCATCCCAGATGACATGATACTCTATGTGGTAAACCCAAAAGACTCCACCCCAAAATTGCTAGAACTCATACATGAATTCAACAAAATGGCAGATATAAAATCAATGCACAGAAATCAGTGGCATTTCTATACACTAACAATGAGACAGAAGGAGGAGAAATTAAGAATCGATCCCATTTACAATTGCACCCAAAACCATAAGATACCTAGGAATAAATCTAACCAAAGAGGCAAAGAATCTGTACTCAGAAAACTATAAAATACTCATGAAAGAAATTGAGGAAGACACAAAGAGATGGAAAAACATTCCATGCTCATGGATTGGAAGAATAAATATTGTTTAAATGTCTATGGTACCCAGAGCAATCTACACATTCAATGCAATCCCTATCAAAATACCATCAACTTTTTTCATAGAACTGGAACAAATAATCCTAAAATTTGTATGGAACCAGAAAAGACCCCGCATAGCCAAATGAATGTTGAAAAAGAAAAGCAAAGCCGGTGCCAGCACGATTCCGGACTTCCAGCTCTATTACAAAGCTGTCATCATCAAGACAGTATGGTACTGGCACAAAAACAGACACATAGATCAATGGAACAGAATACAGAGCCCAGAAATGGACCCTCAACTCTATGGTCAACTCATCTTCGACAAAGCAGGAAAGAATGTCCAATGGAAAAAAGACAGTCTCTTCAGCAAATGGTGTTGGGAAGATTGGACAGCCACATGCAGAAGAAGGAAACTGAGGGGCGCCTGGGTGGCTCGGATGGTTAAGCGTCTGCCTTCAGCTCAGGTTATGATCCCAGGGTCCTGGGATCGAGCCCCGTATAGGGCTCCCTGCTCAGCAGGAAGCCTGCTTCTCCCTCTGCCTCTGCCTCTCTCTCTCTCTCTGACTCTCATGAATAAATAAATAAAACATTTAAAAAAAAAAAAAGAAGGAAATTGGACCATTTGCTTGCACCATACACAAAAATGACTCAAAATGGATGAAAGACCTAAATGTGAGACAGGAATCCATCAAAATCCTAGAGGAGAACACATGAAGCAACCTCTGTAACCTCAGCCACAGCAACTTCTTGCTAGACACATCACCAAAGGCAAGGGAAACAAAGGCAAAAATGAACTATTGGAACTTCATCTAGATAGGAAGCTTTTGCACAGCAAAGGAAACAGTCGACAAAACCAAGAGACAACCGACAGAATTGGAGAAGATATTTGCAAATGTCATATCACATAAAGGGCTAGTATCCAAAATCTATAAAGAACTTATCAAACTCAACACCCAAAGAACAAATGATTCAATCAAGAAATGGGCAGAAGACATGAGCAGACATTTCTCCAAGAAGACATACAAATGGCCAACAGACATGTAAAAAAAATGCTCAACATCAAGGAAATACAAATCAAAACCACAATGAGATACCACCTCACACCGGTCAGAATGGCTAAAATTAACAAGTCAGGAAAGGACAGATGTTGGGGAGGATGTGGAGAAAGGGGAACTTTCCTACACTGTTGGTGGGAATGCAAGCTGGTGCAGCCACTCTGGAAAACAGTATGGAGGTTCCTCAAAATTTGAAGATAGAGCTACCCTATCATCCAGCAATTGCACTACTATATATCCACCCCAAAGATACAAATGTAGTGATCTGAAGGGGCACCTGCACCCCAAGGTTTATGGCAGCAGTGTCCACAATAGCCAAACTATGGAAAGAGCCCAGATGTCCATTAACAGATGAGCAAATAAAGAAGATGTGGTATGTATATACAATGGAATATTACTCAGCTATCAAAAAAATGAAATCTTGCCATTTGCAATGACATGGATGGAAATAGAGGGCATTATGCTAAATGAAATAAGTCAATCAGAGAAAGACAATTATCATATGATCTCACTCATATGTGGAATTTAGGAAATAAAACAGAGGATCATAGGGGAAGGGAGGGAAACATAAAACAAGACAAAATCAGAGAGGGAGAGAAACCATAAGAGACTCTTAATCATAGGAAACAAAATGAGGGCTGCTGGGGGGAGGGGAGATGGGTAACTGGGCGATGGACTTTGAGGAAGGCATGTGATGTAATGAGCAGTGAGTATTCTATGAGACTGTTGAATCACTGACCTCTACCTGTGAAACTAATAATATACTATATGTTAATTAATTGAATTTAAATTAAAAAATATATAAAGGAGATTAGCATACACACATGCATAGAGACAATAAATGTCTGTTGTTTAAACTAAAAAACAAAACAAAACAAAAAGAATTGAGATGGAAGGGGTGCTTGGGTGACTTAGTCGCTTAAGTTTCTGACTCTTGGTTTTGGCTCAGGTCATGATCTCAGGGTCGTGAGATCAAGCCCATCGTGGGGCTCTGTGTGCTGGAGATTCTTTATCCTCCTTTTCCTTCCCCCTCTAACCCCCCACCTCCATTCATGCACATGCACTGACTCTCTCTCTAAAATAAAATAAATAAAATCTTAAAAAAAAAGAAAAATAATACATTTATGATCTGAATAAAGGTCAAGAAATAAAAATATCCAGGGACTTTTAACTCGGGGTTCCTCAGCTGTAGTATAAACCTACTGTGTGAATTGCATCCATGTGGGCCCACATTCACACTGACCCAGTAAGACTTGAGGGGCGGGAGGAATGTATGTAAACAGAAACCTCCTGCTGCCTTCTTTCCTGTGAACAATCGTAATTTTCCTCTAATGCTGGCATCTCCTGCCTCCTGTGAGGATTCAGGAAACTGTGGCAGGGTAACTTGTGAGCTTGCATGTAGGCTAGTATCTCACTCAGAGCCTTCATATTTTTTGGCATCCATAATGTAAATCATTTTGGTATATACTTATTTTCTCTTTTCTATTCATTGGCATCCCTAGCCCTGTCCGAGTGGCAAAGAGCAGACACAACGAATACTTGTTGGCCTACTGACGGATGAATGTAAAAAAGTGAGAGGAAAAAAATAAAAATTAGAAAAGATGAGGGAAAGCTGATATTTTGGTAGGTTTAGCAAAGAATTCGGAAAGTGACTCAATTTTTCTTCTATGAAAGTTCAATAGAACCCTTTTTTCATCTGTAACACCATACCACATGGTTTTAAATTAAAGTATACTTTAATTTACATACTTTAATTTAAAAACACATACTTTAATTTAAAAACAAACAAACCTGTTTTACTTAATGATACAGAACCTTCCATTTGTACTATATTATTAGATTAAAAAATTTTCTGAGCATTAAATGTGTGTTATTATTTTACATAATTCTTTATTACTGTTTTCTTTCTCCTTTAGGGTGTCATATAATCTTTATAGTTTATAAATTGTAAAGCTAATACCATAGGATTTTATCTGCGGATTATTTCATTAAAAAGGTGATAGAATTGAGCTGTGCCTTTCAGCAGATGACATCTTGATTCGAGACAGGAAATAGGCAATATCGTAGAGAGTGAAGAATTAAGGCCAGTTTAGGGGCGCCTGGGTGGCTCAGTCAGCTAAGCAACAACTCTTGGTTTCTGCTCAAGTCTTGGGTCCTAGGATCGAGCCCAGTGTCCAGGCTCCCTGCTCAGCAGGGAGTCTGCTTGTCTCCCCCTCTCTCTGCCCCTTCCCCCCACTTGCACTTTCTCTCTTTTTGTCTCTCTCCCTCTACGATAAATAAATAAATCTTAAAAAAAAAGAATTAAGGTCAATTTAGCCCAATTTAACTTCAGTTTAGGAAAAAGTCCATTGATAAAAGGGAATTTTGAGAGAAAGTTCTATTAAACTAATGCTTAATTGTTGGATTTTAGTGAAAGTTTCTGTTTGTATGTAGAGCCCTTGTTTTCTTATCTGCTCACATATACTAATAATTTATAAAAGCAAAAACAAAAAAGGAAGAAAAATAATTTCAAAGTGCCAAACGTAACAGAATGACTCTGGCAAAGTCAGACTCTGCTATTTCTAAAGGCATATTTTCTTCCACTCTGCTGCTTTGCTGATTTTTCCAGTGACATTATGGGACCATTAAAAAAATACCCCAGAAGATAAGCTTCTTCTTGCTCACTACCAAGTTCAGATACAAAGAATGCCTATGAACAACTCTTAATGATCTCCGGGGG
>NW_027745213.1:0-14140 GCF_054177405.1 Leptonychotes weddellii | reverse complement strand
TTTCACATTCACCAATTATTTTTTTCTTAGGTCAAATCTGCCTTTGAGACACTCTAGTGAACTGTTTACTCCAGGTACTGAATTTTTTAACTCCAGACTTCTAATCTAGTTATTTTTTTGAAAATAATTTTAAATCTCTTTATTAATATTATCTGTTTGGTGAGATGTCGCTCTCATTCTTTTCTCTGGTTCCTTACACAAGATTTCTTTTTATTCTCTGAACATATTTTTATTTTATTTTATTTTTTTAGTTTAATATTCTTTTTTTTTTTTTTTTGCAAATTTAAATTCGTTAGCCAACATATAGTACATCATTAGTTTTTGATGTAGTTCTGAACATATTTTTAAAACCTGATCTAAAGTCTTTATCTAGTAAAGCCCAATGTCAGCTTTCCTTGGGGACAATTTTTTTTTTTTTTTTAACCAAAACCACTTTTATTTTAGTCTTCAAAGAACAAACTGTTCTTCTTTTTCCAAGATAATGATGATTAACTTAACAAA
This sequence comes from Leptonychotes weddellii, assembly GCF_054177405.1. Lineage (NCBI taxonomy): Eukaryota > Metazoa > Chordata > Mammalia > Carnivora > Phocidae > Leptonychotes > Leptonychotes weddellii. Next base: position 13,639 of record NW_027745213.1, on the reverse strand, counting down.
AATCGGCATTTACAATGCATCTTCAAAACATTTCCCTTTAAAGGGAAACAGCTTTACAGAATCCAAACATTAAAAGGTTAAAAAAAAATTTCTATCTTGTCATTATAAGACAAAACAGAGTAAGTCAAGGAAATCCATTCATACTTCAGGACCTTCTCCTCCAGGAACCGGCATTGTTATATTATTTCCATTTAGCAAAATTTGATCTAATTTAGTGATCCTTCTTCCTTCTGATGTGATTTCACTAGAGATAGCAACTGCGATGGGTTAGTGGTAGTGTTAGCCGCCATGGCTATGCCGGAAGTGACCTCATCCTCGGGGACAGTTTTTATTGGCCGTTTCTCCCCCCCACTCCCTTTGTAGGGCTACACTTCCTTGTCTCTCTGCACGTCTTACAATTTTTATCTGTTGTTGAAAACGAAACATTTAAAATCTTCTGTGGCAACTCTGGAAATCGGATTCTCCTCTTCCCCAGGATTTGTAATCGTTGCTGTTTGTTGTTCCTGTTGCTATTTTGCAGATGCTATTCGTTTGTTTGGTGACTTTCCTGAACCGATTTGGTAAAGGCTGTATTCTTTGTCATGTGTGGCCTCTGAAGCCTCTGCTCAGTTAGCTTCGAGGTCAGCTAATGATTGCACAGACGTCCTGCAATGCTTTGAATCCACAAGTCTCCCAGCCCTTGGAGAGGGACTTTGTGTACTTTTCTGGGTCTTCAGTGCTCAGGCAGACATTGTTTGTCTTTTCTCTCTCTCTTTTTTTTTTTTGCTTTAACCTTTACTTTCTGCTTAAACAGAGCCTCAAGATAAGCCAGAGGTGAAAGCTTAGGGTTTGCTCCATGTTTTTCTGGCCTTGTGCACAGCCCTGGGCACATGCAGAGTCCTATGCATATATGCATAGCCTTCTAGATTCCCAGGAATGTGTCAGAGCTCTTCAAAGATCTTTATGAGCGTTGTTTACCTTTTACGTTTCTTGGTCAACTTGTTGTTTTTCCCAGCTGTCACTGCCGCCCCAGGCAAGTGCAATATTAAATTGCTGCTGATTCTGTCTGATAAATGCCCCGAGGAAAAGGTTGTTCGCACTGAGTGAACTCTGAGTCAAATCACAGGAAGACCTGCTAGCGAGAGTGTCCACGGAACTGCCAGAGGGGTCAAATAATGATGATTCTCTGGAGTGGTGATTTTGGGGAGCTCTGAGCCTATCTGTTTTCTCCAGTGGCTGCTAAGCTGCTAGTTTTCACTATGATTGTGGAACTATGGTTTTCAAGGCGACTTTGGAGCTGGGGGTGGGGGATGGGAATAGGGCAAGTTAAAATGCCACAAAGCTGGCTTTTCTTCCCAAGATTCAGTTCCTTTTCTTGAATAAACACTCCTTGGATTGTTGTCAGCCTTTGGTTAATTTCCAGTGTTGGAAGAGTTTGCTGACGTTCTCATTGCTTTTATGGAGAAGTAGGTTTTCAGGGCTCCTTACTCCACCATTCCTGCTGCATCCCTCTTTGCATATGGTATTTTTGATTCTGATTATGTAATATTTGCTGGAGTGTATATGCTAGGACCTCTTCCTCAAACCTTTTCTTACCCGTTTTCCAGGTTGTTTTTGTCCAATTCCCTGACCATGTGGCTAAACCATTAGCCACCACCTAAGAATTGGGATAGATCTGTTCCTTTCACCATCTCTGTCCAGTCAAAGTGGATAATCAGATGTGTTACTTAAAGTTTTGCCCAGGGAAGGATTTCTCATTATTTTTCAGACACTTCAGTGTGAATCAGTAATATTTCCTTCTGGCTTATGTCTCAGTATTTTCTAGACTATTTGTAAACCAGACCTGAGTTTTCTTTTCTTCAGTCAAATGGTCACAAGAAACTTCCATGAGGCTGTATGTATGGATTGGGGGATTAATGGCAATGCAGCAAGAGGGATTGCTACGGGAGTCTAAGCCAATGCAACATACTTGTACTTTTATAAGGACGCTTAAGCCTGATCTTAGATAAACCACTTTCATTCGAGGGTGGGATTTGATGATGTACATTCCTGTGCACACCCAACATTATGGTTGATGGGTCAGATAATGGTGGAAGGTTAACGATGGGAAGCTCAGACAACATGGTCACTTGATTCCCGCTGGTTAGATGTACAGTTTCTCTTAAGGCATAGCAGTGAGCCAGAAACCATTTCTCAAAATCAGAATCATTAGTGACAGAGGAAGACATGACATCATTCCAAATTCTATGGGTTTGTCCCCTAATTCTCCTGTTGAGGTTTACCAGAAGTTCCATTAAGCATCCCTGTTTGCCGCAACACTCTGGGTACCATTGTAACTGCTGGACCAGTTTGCATTGCACCCTGGACTTACTGTGTAGCCTTCTCTTGCTCTGGGACCCTGTAAATACTAGCAATTTTGTTATTTGATAGATTGAACGTGTGGTGTATATCGCCTCCAAAATACAAAGAGGCCCACAGTTGTGCTTCTTGCTTAGTGGTGGGTTGTATAAAGTGTACTAATTTGTCTTTCACCTTAAAGGAAATAGCCACCGTGCTCCGTACCACTGTGCCCCTAGGAACTTCACTTAAGATGTAGGCCCCTGGTTCAGTAGGTTTATCTTTCATCCCCGGATATGTCTGCCCCTTACCAAGACTCTTCCTGAGTAGGAAGTACTTTTCATTTTCTGGATCCAATTGGCAAGACATCATCAGTGTGGGGGACTAGTGTGAATCTCAGGAACGGCTGGGTGATCAAGAGCCCTCAGACTAGGTGATGAGCAGGAAGGTTAATATAAACCAGAAATATATGCTTCTGAATATGCTGTACATACATGCCAGCTTATGCTCTTTTCTCATCCACTTTTAAAGTTTATATGGATAAATGAATGATTTTGAATGGGTAACACAGGTGAATTGTACAAAATTTAAAATATACTAAAGTATTGTTAGGTAAAAGTGCATTTCCATGTTACACTGTATCCTAGTCACTTAATTCACCTACCTAGGGACAACCACTGTTTCCAATTTCTTATCTATCTACCCAATAACAATATTGTAAGGAAGAAAAATATACTCACGCACACACACATGTTGATACATCTGTATGTACATGTTTGTGTGTACGTATACATATACACACACAACCACATACATATACATGCATGTACATATCTTTATCATACAAGTAATAGTATACCATTTATAATGTTTTACACTTTGTTTTTCATTTAATACTGCATCCTGGAGATCATTCCACATCAGTTTTTGTAGAATTTTTTAAATAATAGTTGAAAGTATCCATTCTATGGATAAGTTTTAAATTATTTAGCTATTTCCCAATTGATTTAGATCATTTCAGGTTTTTTTCTATTATCAAGGGCAATGCAGAAATGAATATCTTTTCTATATGTCTTTGTGCACATACATGCTTATATCCACAGGGTAAATTCCTACAAGTTCATTCATTTATTTTTAGTTTAATTTGACTTTTATTGAATATGTAAAGCCCCGTGCACATAAATGATTATATCTACAAGGTAAATTCCTACAAGCTCATTTATTTCAATTTAACTTCAACTCATACTGCATATTTAAGCCTCCTTAAGACCTTTTTGCAACATTATGGGGTATAAATAAATAAGTAAAATAAATGAAAAGAATTGGATAGTTTCTTAGCTACTATTTCTGTATTATTTGCTGAATTGTGCTTGGCCAGCTTGCACCTGTTTCCAATAAAGTTATCTTACCACAAGGTTAAGGAAGAAAAGATTTGAACACGGTGAAATGTTCACAATTTGTTGAGCCAGTGAGGCAAGTGGCTGGGTGTCTTTCGCTAACCCCTCTAGATCTCTTCCGTGTGTTCTCTGCCTTGCTTCACAGCCTGGGAGGCTGCCGCATATGGTCCACGTCAGAGGTTGGCAAACTATGGCCTGCAGGCCAAATCTGGTCCCATCCATTTGTTTAGGTATTGTCGATGGCTGTTTTTATGCTACACCTGTAGGTCTGAGTATTTGTGACAGAGACCACATGGCCCACAAAAACTAAGCTCTTTGTTGTCCAGCTCTTTATAGAAAATGTTTGCCGCCCCCTAGTCTGTGCTGCTGGCTCCTTTGTCCTCTTGGTCCCAGTTGGGTTCAGTCACTGGGGAGCATAGCCGGAGACTGAAGGGAGGGAGAGGGGAGCTGGGGACTTTCTTCCTTCTGTTGCCTCCCTGTGTGGCTGCCATGGTATGGCCCTGTTTCTGGATTGAAAGTCTCGGGCTTTCTCAGGGTCCCTCTCCAGTCAGCGCTCTCTGCCTTCGGGTTCTGGTACTCTCACCCCATCCTACGTCTTCAGGCCCAGAGATAACCTCTTCTTGCTGTCATCAGCCCTGGGGCTCTGCACTATCTCTCCTGTTTTCCTGAACCTTTGCCCAGTACCTAAGCAAATAGCCCTTTATTAAGCTCTTCTTAAATTATCTTAATTTAAGGACATCTTCTCCTCCTGCTGAGACTTGGACTGATAACAGCAGGTTACAGTGTTCCCTTATCTATATAAACATATACTCTGTGATCCTAATCTTGTGGAAAAAAAAGAAGATACTAAATAATTTCACAAACATGGCTAACAGTGGTTATCTGTGCATGGTGAGATTATCGGTGACTTTTAGTCTGCTTTTCTTGCTTTTCATTAAATCTATATGATTAAGATATAAAACTTCTGTGCTAAGGAAAAAGCTAAATAAAAAATATAATGAAAAACATGTCCAGAATTTGTAGCCTTATAGTTAATTGCATCAAACCCAGCTATGTCCTAAAATCTCAGTGACTGACGTTACCTTTCCTGGAAAGCAGCGTAGAGAATGGAGAGGGCACTGCCTTTAGAATCGGGAAGCTAATGCTCTCACTCAGGGTTTGGTCATGAAAACGGAAGACACACATACACACACTTCGATGCATGTGCAGTTTTGCATGCGTGTGTGCGCACACATACACCTACACTTAGAACTGCCTCAGTTCAATAGAACCTGCATTTCAGTTGTTGTACACCTAGTGTGATGCGTGCACGCCGTGCCTGCAGCTGGAATGGTGCCCATGCTCAGGAAGTCTCTGCCCAGTGGCAGTGCTCATGTCTGCTTGGCCTCCCAGTTCTTGCATGCTCAGCCGTTGGTCTCCAACAGACGCCAATGTACTGTGCCACTGGCTCCTGAAGGACTTACACTGTTGACTATGTGCTGTTCCAGATTGAGCTGTCTGCCTAGGCTTATGGCTCTGTTTAAGTTTGGATCCCAGGCACAGACTCCTAGACTCCCTTCTGCACTCCTGTCAAGTTCTTCTTTGGGGTACTCATGTCCAGGACAGCTCTGACCTATGCTGGTGGACTTCCTGAACTTTAGAGCCCCAGGAGTGGTGTTTGGGACCTGCCTCTCTTCCTTTCTAGAAGATCTAGACCTCATGCCAGTGGGTCTCCGAGGCCAGATCTGAATAAAAAGAGGGCTGCCTTTGTCAGGCCACAAAGTCCTATGATGACCTTTTTGTAGGCGGACGATCTCTGTCAAGAGTTGAGCCGGAAAGAGCTGAGCTTCCGACCGTTGAGATGGTCAGTTGAACACCAAGCCAAAATGAAAGCAGCAGTGAAGCCTTTAATCAGGTACTGTGATTGTATAAAGCAGGAGGCGAAACAGGAAAAGTGCCAGATCCCCCAACGTTCTGTTTATGAAGCATCCCTGGGTGAGGGTCAGATGTGGGGATCATCTCACTCCTGGGGAGCCCTGAACAAAGGCTCCTACTGTTTTATGGAGCTGGGGCCTGCAGGGAAGGAGAGAGAGTAGGGTTAGGAGTGGAAAAGTCCTAAATATTGAGTCAGAAAGTGTTTCCAAGGCCCATTAGATAAGGTGGTCGTCCCAGAGGTGCCTGAGAAAGGCATCAGTGGAGGGCCCCCCAGTAATGAGGCCTCCAAATGGAGACGCCTGGATGAGGAAAGCAGATGTGCCTCAGCCCACCGGCTGGCACCTGGTCCTTCACAGCAACTCCCTCCAGATCGTGCATCCAGGCTGGTGTGGGAGGACAGCTTTGCCCCATGAGCCTGCCTGTGGTCAGGTCTGAAAGAGCACACGTAGGATTTTGGACTAGAGTTGGACTCTTCAATGTCTGTTTTTCCTACACTGAATAAATTAGGGAAGAACATTCTAGTGACTGCTGTCTGAGCAAAGAAGATTACTCCAAGATGTCTTATTAATGTCTGTCTCTCTCCACACCAGAAGCAGGTCTTGAGGCAAGATTTCCAGAACAAGCAGTTTATTTGGGGAGTGCAGGAAAACAACAGGAGTGTGAGGAAGTTGAAAATGGCATGACACCAGGCTAAATGGTTTTTCTGTGTCATGTCACTGTTATTCCCATTTTACAGAAGAGGAAACTAAAGCTTAAGGAGGTGATGTGGCTTCCCCGAGGCCCACAGCTGATAAGCAACAGAGTGTTTCCAATGACAAAGGCCATCCCGTAACCACGGTGCTCATGAGTTTCTGCCCCAAATAGAAAAGCAAAGATGAAATGCAAATGAAAAGCTAAAATAAGTCCAACAAAGCTTATTTTTCCCCCTTTCTTCTTCTTCTTTTTTTTCCCCCAATGTAATGTTTCAGTTCAAAATTGATTCTCATTTTATTTTATTTTAAAAAAAAAACAAATGTGTTTATCCTTTTCATGGTAGCTCTGGGAAGCTCCTGACTGCTGAGTCTGAGCTTCTGGAATATGTAGCCTCCCCAGGAGAATGCATTTTGCTAAAAGCCTGGACAGCACAGAGAAAGAACAGTGAAGGAACCACATTGGGCAGATAAAATGCTGATGACGGAGGACCAGAGGCAAAAAAATATTCAAAGAAAGTAGGAGAAAGAAATGAGGCCACTGAGAATATCCACGTATGTTTCCATGGAAAGCAAAATGCCTTGGATTTCTAGGTCAGAATACAGCTACAAAAATTGCTGAGTCATAACCTTCTTTCTAGGAACGTGCATCAGCAGGGACGGAAGGCAGGAATTGCCCCAGAGATGAGACATAGAGGTGCCACCACATCATGGAGATTGTCCTAAATCATGTGCCCACACTCTGTTCTTCTGTTGTATGTGGGGAAGAGCTCATATTCAGATAGGGGGTTAGGAAAGAAGCCTCCAAGTCCATTTCAATCTAAATTGCAGCTCTTTTCCTTAAAACTTGATATTTTCAAGAATTTACTTGAGAGTTTCTTGATCGACCTCCCAGTCCTCCCCAGTTATGTTTTCCTTACTTCTTTCCCTGACTCTCTTGTTCTGTCTCTCTCCCCCAACCTCCCAACTCTCTCATAGACTTTTTGAGGGTATGGATTTGCTTCTTTCATTTTGTTTATATTGCCCATGGTTTTGGGTTCTGAATTATACATTTTGCTTTTCATAATTTCCTGTTGAGTGATTGAGGTGTGACTGCTCAGCACCATTTATGCTTCCTACTATTTGTGGAGCTTTTCTGCTAACAGAGAAGATAAATTTCTGGAGAGCGTCAAAAGGAGGAATTTAATTTAGCAAATATTTATTGAGTGCTGGCTATGTGCAAGCGAAGACAGAGGCTTCAAGGAACTCCCAATCTAGTAGATGAGATAAAATGCACCACCAAATAATCATTAGACTTAGGAAGGAAGCAAAGCCAAGATATAAAACAAACTGAAAAGGCAGAGAAAAAACAGAATTTAATGTTCCAAAAAGAGAAAGCATTAAAATAGTCATCCTCCAACTTTATTCACACTTACAACATATATTAAGCTTAACTATTGCTTCTATTTTTATAGTTTTTCCTTTTTTATTTTGGGGGAATGTCATCATCTTTTCAGAGTCTAGGACACTTAAAAGTCCTTATCTGGGGGTGCCTGGGTGGCACGGTCCGTTAAGGCTCTGACTCTTGGTTTCAGCTCAGGTTGTAATCTCAGGGTTGTAGGACCCAGCCCTGTGTTGAGCTCTGCACTCAGCACAGAGTCTGCCTCAGATTCTCTCTCCCTCTCTCTCTGCCCCTCCCGTTTATGCTCTCTCTCTCTCAAATTAATAAATAAATCTTTAAAAAAAATAAAAGTCCTTATCTAGCCACGGTTATAAGGTGCAGGGGTTCCTATAACATTCCTCACCTTAACTGCTACGCATCTTACAGTTTGCATAGTGTCTCCAGACATATCATTCACTGTAGCAGTTTTGTCAGGCAATGCAGGTGACGTCCCTATTTCACAGATAATAAAGTTAAGTCTGAAATTAGATGATTTCCTAGTAGCTAGTGAAGACTACACAGCTTTTTAAGATCAGACTGTTAAGGAAAGAGCCAACTAGGGTCCAAAGGAAGGACCAAATTCCCTGGAAGGCACCACAGAGGTAGGAAGGTATGTTGGAGGCAAGATTGAAGGAACAACCAAGGTTTCAAAAGGGAAAGATAGGAAGAAGGTCTTCACAGGTAGGGATAATGTTACCCGCAAAGACAACTAGGTGGGAGGTTAGGTGGCTTGTTTGGGGCACAGCATGTTGCCCAGTTGGCTCAGAGGTAAGTAAAAACGTAGAGAAAAATGAAGGACAAGAACTAGCAAATGAGTACCATTATGCCTTTTGAAATTACTCTCTGATGAGCCATCTCCAGACAGGTGACTTGCCGCTTGCCTCTGACCAGTGGTGTGGGTTAAGAAGCAAGGGTAGGCAGAAGTGGTGGGTGGAAGACAGTCCAGATCTGTTTTGTAATGGAGGTGAGGAGCTGTCCCTCAAAGCAGGCTCTCTGACTCTCTCTTCTCCTTTCTGTTTTCATTCTGGTATCCACCCTTCTCCCACCCCTGCACCCAGGAATTCTGTTAGTTCAGCATCTTCCCTGTGATTTTAGAATTAGAATTCCCTCTGCTTCTTCCCTCTAGTAAATCGCTATTGGTGGCTCTAAGGGCCTTAAAGGAAAATCATACCACGCTGTAATAAGAATAAAAGAAGCCCTTGAATCCACCGAAAGATTGTTTTTGTTTGATGCGATCGTATTGTAAAGAGCATTAAGACCAGACTCTGAATCACATTGACTCCCTTGGCCTTGTCTAGTAAGTCAAAATCAAGGACACTAATGATCCTGTATATAGGTTTAGAGATAAACCAATTAAGGAAATATGCTAGTAGCTTCTGCTCTTCCATCTGCTCACTTAAAATTAAGCCATTTACCTAGATTCATCCATCCATCCCATCCATCCATTCATGCAAGCACTCTCTGGTTCAGTGGAAAGTCATTGAGAAACTGCAAGATATCAGAAACACTCGTCTTTCAAGAACTGTACACAGTTCAGTGTCTCTGTCCCAGATGCTTCTAAGATACACTGTTGACCACCAGACCTAGGATCTGAGATACCCAGGGCTGAGATGGGGATGACGTGTGTTTCCTTATGACCTCGCTTTTCTGGCCACTCTCCATGTTGACTAGTATGTAAGACTGAGTGTCTACCTGGGTGCGTACTGCCTGCCTACTCCCCTCCCTGGACTCCCCATCTCCATCAAGTCTGGGGCATGTCCTGAACTCAGGGCTCATCCCCTAGTACCTACCTTGTCCCAGTTCACGATTCAGGCCCTTCCCTCATCTGCTCTGTGTTCCTGTGGATATTCCCATGGTGCCTTGTTCCTAACTTGTGACAGCAACTTGTCTGTCCATAAAACTACATCTCCAATCACTGCTAACCAAATACAGCCCTCAGAAAGATGAGAACCACTAAACAAAAAATATGTAATGTGGTAAATGGATAAACCTGGTCTTCATTTCTCAAAGTTGGCTGTTAAGCCAAAGAAAATCCCAAGTCCTTGGAAGGAATCATTAAGGAATGTTAGTCTCAGCTTGGTCATGGGTCCCCATTTTTCTGTGAATTGGAAATGATGGAGCCTTTGTGGTTTGGTTTCTCTCCTCATTACTGAAACCTCGAACCCTTGAATCACCTTGAGGTGTCTATCTAGAGGAGACTATGACTCCTTTCTTCTGGGTGACCTATCAGGACCGGACCATTAATGCACAGAGCCTGACGCTGTTGAAAGGATTAATGAAAGGGAAACAGTGAGAGCTGGGAGCACTTCTAAGATTTTGCTTCTTTAAAAATCCTCGGGTGTAGATCCCTCCAGTCAGCAAATCTAACACATCATCCCCAAGAATGGTTAGGGCAGCCTTTAGAATCTGACAGCTGACTCTGGCTGCAAGATTGAACTCTTCCCTAATGTCCCAAAGTCAACTAACTCTATCCTCCCTCGTGCAAAAGAAACTTCCAGGTGGTCCCATGAAGCCAAGATGAAGCAAACAGGAAATTTTCCAACTTAATTTTTTTGAAAGCTTTTTTTTTTTTAAATATTTGCTTGCCAAGCGAAAGAAAAACATGTTGTTTCCTTACTTGTTGATCTGAATGAACCATCTAGGAAAGAGCTGGACAAATGTGGAAGAGGGAAGGAGCTAGATTTGTCCCATTAGCATTAAAGGACTTTTATTCTCTGCTGTTTTGCATTTGCCTCTCATGCCCACACAGCGTTTTTCACACAACAGCCAGAGTGCTCCTTTTAAAATTTGAGTCTGATCATGTTACACCTTTGCTCAAAACTCTCTGGGGTTTTTCTACCTCCTTCAGAGTAAAATTCAAATCCTTACAATGGCTTTCAGATCCCCACCTAGAGGTGTCTCTGGTTACTCCTTTGTTTCTCTTTGTTACCAGGTTCCATCTTTTGCCCTGAAAGAGTCTGTTCTCTACACATTAGCTGTGCTGTCTTTGAAAAATCACAACAGGTCATTGCTCTGCTTAAAATCCTCCAGTGGTCTCTGAAGTCCCCCAGAGTAAAAGCTAAAATCTTTATAGCTCTAAGAGCTTGCTCTTTTGCCCCTCTAAGAATTCTTTCTTTTCTGTGCCCTGCTTTATTATTTTTTTTCCCGTGGAATTTATCACCAGCTAATACACTGTGTACTTGTTTACATGCTTTTTTTTTGCTGTCTTCTTATACTTGTAAGCTCTATCAGCTAAGAGATGTTGTTTCTGATTCATGGTTGTATCTCTAGTGCCTAGAATAACGTCAGGGACCTAATATTTGACTCAATATATATGTAAATACATGGGAGTGATATACAGTTGGGCTTACCTGGCAGCTAGTTAGTTCTTTATTGAGAAGCAGGGTAGTATTTTCTACTCATGCTATTATTTTTATCCACTTGTGTTTGTTTTTTTTTAAATCTGCAATTATGTGTTGTGAAATACCAATAATTTTGTCATCAGTTCTACATTTTATTTATATTTTGTTCTTATTACGGAGGTCAGGACTTCCGGGAGAATGAGCATGATGCTGGTGATAGAGAGCATCCTGTTTTGGTCGCAGTTTTAAAGAGGATGCTTCTAGGGCAGGAATTCTCAATTTTGACGCTATTGACATTTTGGGATGGATAATTCTCTGTTGTGGGGGAATGTCTGGCACATCACGGCTGTTGAGCAGCATCCCTGGCTTCTACCTACTAGATAGCAGGAGGGAGGTAGCTGTTAGTACCATCCTACCAGTCGTGACAATCGAAAATGTCTCCAACCATCACCAAGTGTCCCCTGGGGGTAAAAGTGCCCAAACCGAGAATTGCTCTGATGTTGCAATGTTCAGGTCATTGTTTCTAGGCCCGATTTTCATGTGTCAGTGAAAGAGTAATACTCTTACTCTTTGTGGGATGAAAAATTAATATAAACTTTCTGGAAAGCATTTTGGCACCGAGTACCTAACATTAAGAAATGTTTTTTTTTTCCCTTTGACCCAATTATTTATTCCCTAGCAATTTATCCTGAGAAAATAGTCAAAGGTGTGGACAAAGATTTATGTGCAGGGCTGTCTATTGCTGCATTATTTATTATTGTGGAAGAATTGAAGACAGCTTGTCCAATAATATGAATGGCTCAAGAAATTACAATATATCATATAAGATGGGGTATTTTCCCTCTATAAAAATTATGCTTTTTTAAAAAAGATTTTATTTATTTATTTGAGAGAGAGAGAGTGAGAGTGAGCTAGATTTGTCCCGTTAGCATTAAAGGACTTACACGATCCTACAACCGTGAGATCATGACCTGAGCCAAAACCAAGAGCTGGATACTTATCCGGCTGAGCCACCGAGGCGCCCCCAAAATTACGCTTTTTGAAGAATATTTAATGGCATAAAATAAGTCGTATCTATTATGTATGTGTATACATGTAAAAGATAATATCTTGATCAATAGATATATAACATCATGTGTATTAAACTTTATTGTATGCACATTCACACACACACACAGGCACACAGAGTATGATTCTAAGTTGGTAAGAAGAGAGAAACAAACAAAAACACAAATGATGGATTTGCTAGATTTATTCTTACCTTTACTTACCTGTGGAGGTGAGGATTTGGGGCATCTGTAGTGGAGACTGTAAGAGAACAGAAAGGGGTCTTTTAGTGTAATTCAAAGGTGAGAGGAAGTAGATATTCTCATAGCATGATAACACAGAGACATTGTGGTAAGAAGTGATCTCTCTTGATGATGTTAATATGTGTGACTGTTTTGAACAGTGCTTCCCAAAATCCTGTTCTATGAATCAGAATCATTTGGACAATTTGTTAAAACACAGATCACCAGGCTCCATCGCCAGAATTTCTGATTCAGCAGGTCTGGGTTGGTGGCCAAGAATTTGCATTTCTAATTTCCCAGGTGATGCTGATGCTCCTGGTCTGGGGATGACATTTCGAGAACCACTGGTCTTGAATCAGATCAGCACTGGCTGCTTTCCTTCATCTACCTCCTTCCTCTTCCACCTGGGTGGTCCAAAAGCTTTCTCTGAGTCCTCAGGTGATTGAAAGATATGACTGACCACCCAAAATGAAGATAAAGAAAAAGAGGAGGTACGACCTTGGTGAGGAGAGGGCTGGAGAAGAAGATTTAAGAGATTTGTGGGGCTAGACTTCTTCCTCAGCCCCAAAGAGGGGTGAGCACGTGGGATACCCTAGAGTACAGCAAATTGGATGCCACGCTCATCCCACCCATGTATGGGTAGGACCAGCTAACTATGAACCGCTTGGCGTTTACTGTTCCGGGTGGACTCACTTTCTACCACGACAGGTGTTCTGAATTTGAGGGAAAAAAGGGGCACATTTCTCTGGATACTGTGGGTGTCTTTGTTCTCAGTAATGGGATTCACTATCGCCCTTCCAATGTTGTTTATGGTCAAAAGAGTTTCAGGTAAGCCTTGTTTCTTAGAAGGAGGGAAACATAACCATGTTTATAATTAGTACGTAGTTAGTATTACGGAGGTTTCAAAATCAAACAGTGTCGTCCTCCTGTTTAAAAGCCTCCAGTACAGTGGTTTTCAACCCTCGCTGCATGTAAAAATGACCTCCTGGGGAGTTAAAAAAAATTCCTCATGCTCTGGCTACATGTCATCTCAATTCAATCAGAATGTGCGCAAACAGCTTGGTTGAGGTGGGGGGGGCGGGGCAACGGGCTCCAATGCCTGTGGTTGCCCGGTGAGCAGAATTAGCAAATGTGGCTGGGTGGGGACTGTGGCAAAGAGGGAATGCACGCTTCTCTAAAGGGGCAGGTGCCAGCAGGACCTAGAGATCTCGAGTGGCTAAATCTCCCAATTTTAAGAGAAGCCAGACATCTAGGGTTTTTTTTTTTTTTTTTT
>NW_027745212.1:0-305 GCF_054177405.1 Leptonychotes weddellii | reverse complement strand
TTGTCAGAGAGAGAGGGAGAGAGAGAGAGAGCACAAGCAGGGGGAGCGGCAGGCAGAGGGAGAGGGAGAAGCAGGTTCCCTGCTGAGCAGGAAGCCAGATAAGGGACTTGATCCCAGGACCTGAGATCATGCCCTAAGCCAAAGGCAGCAGCTTAACCAACTGAGCCACCCAGGGATCCCAACAAAAACTTTTTTTTTTTAATTTAAAAATTTTTTTAAAAATTTTTTATTGTTATGTTAATCCCCATACATTACATCATTAGTTTTAGATGAAGTGTTCCATGATTCATTGTTTGTGCATAACA
>NW_027745211.1:0-305 GCF_054177405.1 Leptonychotes weddellii | reverse complement strand
GGGCGCCTGGGTGGCTCAGTTGGTTAAGCGACTGCCTTCGGCTCAGGTCATGATCCTGGAGTCCCTGGATCGAGTCCCGCATCGGGCTCCCTGCTCGGCAGGGAGCCTGCTTCTCCCTCTGACCCTCCCCCCTCTCATGTGCTCTCTCTCTCTCTCATTCTCTCTCTGTCAAATAAATAAATAAAATCTTAAAAAAAAATAAAAAATAAAAAATAAAAAAATAAATAAAAAAAAGAAAGTAAAAAAATAAATAAATAAATAAATAAAAGAAAGTAAATGGAAAAAAAAAAAAAAAGAACCAAGAA
>NW_027745210.1:0-305 GCF_054177405.1 Leptonychotes weddellii | reverse complement strand
TGATCTTCTGCTTAGATTATCTGTCCATTGCTGTGAGTGGGGTGTTGAAGTCCCCTACTATTATTGTGTATTATCAATGTGTTTCTTTAATTTTGTTATTAACTGGTTTATATAATTGGCTGCTCCCAAGTTAGGAGCATAAATATTTACAATTGCTAGATTTTCTTGTTGGATAGAGCCTTTAAGAATGATATAGTGTTCCTCTTCATCCCTTACTACAGTCTTTGGTTTAAAATCTAATTTGTCTGGTATGATTCACCCCAGTTTTCTTTTGATGTTCATTAGTATGATACATGGTTCTCCAC
>NW_027745209.1:0-305 GCF_054177405.1 Leptonychotes weddellii | reverse complement strand
CAGAGAGCTTTGGACCCCTGCCAGGGAGTGGGCCCCCCACCTGGGAAATTCAGATTGGCTTGGTCTGTAGGGCCACCAGCCACCAGCATCGTGTAAACACTCTCGCAGGAGCGGCCAGTACTGGGAGAGCTGGGGAGAGGTAGGGAGTGTTGGGGAGAGGTAGGGAGAGCTGGGGAGAGGTGGGGAGTGTTGGGGAGAGCTGGGGAGAGGTGGTGAGTTGGGAAGAGCTGGGAAGAGGTGGGGAGAGCTGGGGAGGGCTGGGGAGTGGGGGAGAGGTGGGGAAAGGTGGGGAGAGCTGGGGAGTG
>NW_027745208.1:0-305 GCF_054177405.1 Leptonychotes weddellii | reverse complement strand
TTCTGTGACCCCAAGGGTCCTGAGACCACACTGTCCCAGAGGGTTCCACCCCCCGCTTAGCCACCGGAGTGACGTCCCTCAGCGGAGCAGACTTTTAAAAGTTCCAATTTTGTGCTCCGTGGTTCTATCACTTGCCAGAAGCGGCCGACGGAGGCCCCTCCCCCGCCGTCTATCCTCCCGAATATCGCCTCGGATTCCCTTCTCCGCACGTCCTACCTTCCAGAAAGTGGTCGCTTTTCTGTTCAGAGAGTTGTTGCTATTCCTTTCTTCGATCTCCTGTTGAGTTTGTAGGTGTTCAGAATGGT
>NW_027745207.1:0-305 GCF_054177405.1 Leptonychotes weddellii | reverse complement strand
CTAGAGCTGAAATCAGAATCTGCTGCCAGGGCTCCCCCGGAAGCCTGTGGGGAGAAGGTATTTTCACCCCTGCCGGTGGGGTTCACAGGCTGCCCCTGCCCCGTCATGCTTACATTCAGGAACTCCCCAAAATTAATGCTAAGTGTTGCCCCTTCCGACCTCGAGGAAGTGCAGGCCCAGAGAAACCCTCTCAGCACGCGGAAGGGCCTGGAAAAACCATGCAAAATCAGCAGAATTCTGCAAGGCAGATCCTCAAAAACAGAAGTCGATTTACACTTCATATTAAAAAGGCTAACAAACTCCTA
>NW_027745206.1:0-305 GCF_054177405.1 Leptonychotes weddellii | reverse complement strand
TCATTCCCATCTCACTGCCTACACTGACCACCTTATGGAGCACCTTGTGGAGCCTGCCCACAGCCCTCCTGCACCCCTCACTTCCACACCCTGCTCTACTTCCTTATCCCATGCTCTCCACTCCTGTAACAGACGTAGATCATATGGGGTTGTGGTATTTACTGCTCCCTGTCTCCTGCCAGAATGAGCTGTGTGAAGATAGATACTCTCTCATTTTGTACATAGAGTAGCACCTAACACACATTGGACACCCTGTCAGTATCTGTGCGTGTAATGAATTAATCACAGAATAAGTGGTTAGATAC
>NW_027745205.1:0-305 GCF_054177405.1 Leptonychotes weddellii | reverse complement strand
AACACAATGCTTAGTATTTCATTTCTCCCCAAATCATTCCTAAATGACTTGCATTTTTTTAAAGTTTCCATGATAGTAAACAGAATGTGCCATGAAACGGTGTTTCAACACTGAAAATGTGACAGAGCAGACCTACAATATATAATGATAGGTTTAAAATTGTTCTAAAGAAGTACATACATTTCTGGAGATTCCTAACCAGCAAGTAATTCAAATTAAGGAGGGAGAGAAATGGCTATTAGTGATGCACATGGATTAATAGGTAATACCTGCTGCCTTCTGGAATGGCTGTACTTACAAGATTC
>NW_027745204.1:0-305 GCF_054177405.1 Leptonychotes weddellii | reverse complement strand
CTGAGCTTGTTCGGCTCCAGAGACCAGCCATGATCTCTCCCCATACCCGCAGCAAGAAGCCACCTGCGTTTTTAAGAGGCAGATGCCCCCCAAGAAACTGCAAACCGGGAAAACAGTCCTCATTCTGTGCAGTAGCTCTGTTCTAGAAAGTCTGCGTGGACACTGAGCTAGCAAATACCGAGCCCTCGCTCGCCCAGCCAGGGGGAAACACAAGGCTGTTCTTTCAAGCCTCTGCTCACAACACTGTCATCAATCAACACACGACCGGGTGGGATGCATGCTTCTGCTTAAAGACACGTATTTCA
>NW_027745203.1:0-305 GCF_054177405.1 Leptonychotes weddellii | reverse complement strand
CTATAATCTGTGGATTTACAGTTTTCATCAAACTTGGTAAATATTTGCCTACTATTTCCTGAAATATTTTTTTTCTGTCTCCCTGTCTCCTTCTGAAACTTGTTATACTTGTGTTAAATTGCTTGATGTGTCTTTTTCCAACTATTTTTTTCTGTTGGTATTTCATTTTAGATAGTTGCTATTGCTATGTCTTCAGTTTGTTTTTTTTTTTAAGATTTTTATTTATTTATTTATTCAAGAGAGAGAGAGAGACAGTGAGAGAGGGAACACAAGCAGGGGGAGTGGGAGAGGGAGAAGCAGGCTCC
>NW_027745202.1:0-4556 GCF_054177405.1 Leptonychotes weddellii | reverse complement strand
TGGTGATGGGTATTGAGGAGGGCACGTTCTGCATGGAGCACTGGGTGTTATGCACAAACAATGAATCATGGAACACTACATCTAAAACTAATGATGTAATGTATGGTGATTAACATAACAATAAAAAATTTTTTTAAAAAAAAGAGTGGAACTGAATTTTGGAGTCCTCCAGAGTCAAAGTCACACAGACAAGTGAGAGTGTCATGGAGTCTTCTTTTCCCCACTCTGTGGCAACTTGTGTCAAGTAAGCACCAATACCACACTCATGAAAATAGCTCCTTCAGTCTGTTTGTGTCCAGGCCAGGAATGCCAAATATAAAAGACAAGCAGCCTGCTGTGTTGGCTGTCCCAGGCTATCTCTCAGAAAGTTTTGCTAACTGCTCCCCTCTGGCCATAGCCTAGAGCTGAGCAACTCCTTATAACCTACCTACATGTTCATCACCCATGCTCAGACATGGTTTAATCACACTTTAAACAGGAACCCCTGCAAACAAGAATTAAGCAAAGGTATCAAGGCGCTCAAGAGATTGGCTTACCTATGTTAGAAGATTTGCAGTGATGACTATGGCAGACAAAGCTGGCCTGTCTGATTAATCCTGTTGCAGATGGTATTTAGTTACTAATTACTGACATGGGTTAAGCCCCGACCACTTGGTGCAAAACACTTTATGCAGGTCCTACCATTAGCTGTTTTAAAAATGAGAAACTGAGGTTTAGAAAAATTAATTTGTTAAAATCACTCACCTGGTATGTGGCAGATCTGAGAATAAAACCATGTCTAGCTGAAGCCAGAATCCTTGCCCTTAAGCACTAGACTATACCAGGGTTGTGAGGGAATCAGTGAAGAATTATGAACAAATCATGGCATGAGTACAGTAACACTGTAGAAAGACTAGACCACTGGGAAAGATGTGCAGGAGAGACCAAAAAGGTGAGAAGCTGATTTAAAAATATAGTTAAGAATGGGCCGTGTTACTTTCATTCAGCATGAAGTCATAAATATTTAACCCTAATCTATACCAATACTTATGCTTTCTCATAGCACTGTGAGTTTTCCTTCATAAATGGATTACAGCAGTTACCTGGAATACCAAAATTAAACTTAAATTTTAAGATTACACACACAAAGATCTCTGTGTTAATGATTAACAAAAGGAAGAAAAAACATCCATGTATGTAATTAAAACCCCACCACCAACAACAAAGGAAGTTACCTAAAACAACTGAAAAACATCTTTACACCACTATATACACCTATTGGAATGGCTTAAATAAAACAAACAATACCTGGTGCTGGGGATGATGCAGAGAAACTGGAATTCTCATAGATTGCTGTGAGAATGTAAAATGGTACAACCACTATGGAAAATGTTTTGCCCATTTCTCATAAACATAAACATATACTTAGCATACAATCCAGCCATCTTACTCCTAGGTGTTTCACTTACTCCTAAGTGAAATGAAAACCTCTGTTCATTAAAAAAAATAATGGTAAAAAACAAAAACCCCAGTACCTATATGAAATATTTGTATTAGCTTCACTGATATTCACCAAAAGCTATAAACAAACTATATGTCCTTCAAATGGAGAACGGATAAACCATTGGTGGTACATCCAGACTATGAAATACTAATAAGCAATAAAGAGGTATAAACTATTGATTAATACCTGCAACAAATAGATGAATCACAAGTGCTTTATGCTAACTGAAAGAAGCCAGACTCAAAAGGTAAAATAGTGTATCATTCCATTCATTGATATGACATTCTGGAAAAGGCAAAAGGCTAAATAGTGTATGATTCAATTCATTTATATGACATTCTGGAAAAGTGGTTGTCAGGCATTAAGAAGCCATTCTTATTGGAAAATAGGGGACAGCTATCCACCAAGGAAGCTACTATAATGAGACTTGAATGAAGAAACCTGAACCTAGCTTTGAAGTATAAATTAACCATCTCATTGGCATGTCTAGTTAAATTTTTTGACCAGTAGCCCACCCTATCCCCATTCTTGGCCCCAATCCTGACTATCTTCTAATCTTGTTACAATAATAATCAATGGGAGGCTAGCCTTTCTAAAGCAAATTTCACCACTATTAGGAGCATTACAAAAGTCTTACTTTCTGAGTACCGTATACCTGCTTAAGAGTTAATGAATGCACAGTACAAACCAAAGAAGAAAAAGGACATGGACCTACCCAACTGGATGGGCTAATGGGTTTGGGAGATGAATGAACTGCCCGAATGCCATTTCACATTCTCCATAATAACCCTACATGGTTGCTGCAGAACTTAGATTAAGGAAAATTTATTGCTGAGTTTATTATTTTTTAACATCCTTTTTCTGAGCACCCAGCAACTAAAGTGATAAGTACCTTCAAACTTGCAAGGATAAATGTTGCAAATAATCTAAGTTGAATTACGAATTTGTATATTTGGGGCTTGAATTATTCATTTACATTTTTTTATTTTTTAAAGAGGAGAATAAAGAAAACTACAAAGAAAAGGAGATACTAAAAAAAAAAATCTCATTGCTGTAGATTTAAAGCTTTTCAAGCTGGTAGGTAGCCAAAGGGCCCCTTCAGCAATAAACAGTAGATTTATTCAACTGTAGGGGAGCACAACTTGCCACCCCAAAATATGTCTCTATGGCATAAGGATTATTTTAGGCTGATTATTTTTAAGAAACTGCAAGCACAGGAAACGAAGTAGTTACCCTTTTGTAAGAGGCATTTACAGGTATAAAGGAAATCTCCATTTATAAGGGTAGCTCCCTCTTGTACCAGGAAGAGGGGGATAACTCTGAATCTCTAGAAACTCTTATCAGTGGAGAAGACAATGACTTCAATCTGTATAACAACCTTACCCTTGTTTACTATACTTCTCCTGGCAACCTCCCAAAACTGACTCCCAACCCCAACATCTCTTGCCTTTAGCTGAAAATGGTATTTCTTCCCAATACAGACAAATTACATGAGATATGCAGAAGAAAGTGGGAGGAGTTGAAGGTGAGGCCCTCACTCATCTCCTGGCTTTCAGTACATTGCAAAGTATCATAGTATATGTAGCCACAGGAAGTGAATTTACTGATTACATTACCTAGTTTTCTCTAAACTAACCCTTATGAAAGAGAAAAATGAAAAAATATTCTTGCAAAAAAACACTATACTAATAATATAGGAACCAAGAAATGATGGAGCTGTCACCTCTGCTCCTAATGGTGAGTTCTTTACCACCCATGATTTAATCAGACCTGATAAGTCAGGTAAAAAAAAATTTTTTAATATTACTAAAACATGGATTTTCATCCACCATCTTTAATGATAAATAATCACCTTGAGTTCACAGAGTACCTTGAGATCTTATGTAATTGATGAGGGAACTGAAGGCAAGCTGAGGGCAAAGCACAAGCTGGCACCCCACAGCCCTCCCTCCCTGCCCCCCACTCCCAGGTGGGATCTGTGTGACATTCCTCAGGCACTCCTGGCTGCCCTAAAACTAAGGGAAGGAAAAAAAAAAATAGTTAACAGAGATCACAGTCCTGCAGGACCTGAGTCTCTATCAGTTTACAAATGTCTTAGTGATTTACAAGAAGAAAAAAAAATCAGTCTTATCAATAGTCTAACTTTCAGAAACCATAGACTCAATTTTCTGGAGCCCTAACATCACCCTCCCCTCCACAGTGATGTGTGAAACAAAGGCAGAAGGGAATGTAAATAAAATTTAATTTCCTCATAACCTGCAGCCCATTGACAAATACTTGAGATAGGCTGAGTATAACATTCCTCCAGGAAACTTCCAGTCTTAATGTTAATGACTTACCAGAGGGGAAAACAACCTTAGCTTGACTGATAGCAAGGCTTCCAGTAGCCTGAGAGTCTTCTTTAACATATGAAAGTCCTTTTGGAAACTTCTCTTTTTCCTTACCTCCCCCAACTCCCGAGTATATAATCAGTCACCCCTCACCACCCCGGTGCAGCAGCTCTTTCTGCCCACGGGTCCTGTCCCCGTGCTTTAATAAAATCACCTGTTCTTTTTGCACCAAAGACATCTTAAGAATTCTTTCTTGGCCATTGGCTCCAGACCCCAACAACAGTATTCTAAAACTACATGATAATGACAGTACAAAGCTATTGTGATTAGTAAACCTCTTAAAAATGTTGCTTATTTCATCTTTACCCCATTCTTCGTTACTTATGTTGTACTGTGTACATTCTCTATTAGTCCAGTAGTATGTGTATATCTAATCATACTGCAGAGAAAGCCCAGACCTCCTTATTCTCCAAGCCACTCTGCCCTCTCCTAACCTCCACATCATCATCTGCAGAAGTCAGACTACTCCAAAGCTCTATATGCTCCCTCCCCACAACATTCATAGCTTTACAACTTTGAAGACCATCAAGAATATTTCCATCAGGGGCGGAGCAAGATGGCGGAGGAGTAGGAGACCTGGATTTCGTCTCCTCTCAGGAATTCAGCTGGATGGGGATCAAACCATTCTGAACACCTACAAACTCAACGGGAGATCGAAGAAAGGAATAGCAACAACTCTCTGA
>NW_027745201.1:0-305 GCF_054177405.1 Leptonychotes weddellii | reverse complement strand
TGTTAACCTTAGAAACACCAGAAATATGTATCTTTTCATTTTTAATGAACTGGAATATGAAAAGAGAGAGAGATGCAATTAGTCCACACAGTCCATTTGTGCCCCCAGATAATCCCGGCTTTTTGGCAGGTGCATGAAGACACTGTTCAGTTTCACAAAGGCAACTTTAAACAGAAGCCTCACTGTGTCTGACTCATCTGAAAGCACAGCTGTGATACAGGTAATTGAAAGGCACAACCACGCAATTACCCATTCCACACAGATCTGCCTCCATGCCACCAGCCTTCGCGTTATGATCCCTGAAA
>NW_027745200.1:0-305 GCF_054177405.1 Leptonychotes weddellii | reverse complement strand
TAAGCAATAAAAGTTCAATGCTGATCAGTGGTTTGTATTATGCTAACCTGATATTGGAAAATGGGAAAAGAACATCCATATTTATGTTATTTATGCTTTTAAATAGTTTTTTTTTTTTTAAGATTTCATTTATTAGAGAGAGAGAGAAAAAATGAGCAGGATGTGGGGGGTGGGCAGAGAGCAAGGGAGAAACAGACTTCCTGCTGAGCAGAGAGCCTGATGCAGGACTCAATCCCAGGACCCGGAGATCATGACCTGAGCTGAAGGCAGAGGCTTAACCAACTCAGCCACCCAGGCGCCCCTAT
>NW_027745199.1:0-305 GCF_054177405.1 Leptonychotes weddellii | reverse complement strand
CAGTAAGGAGTCTGCTTGTCCCTCTGCCTCTCTCACTGCTCCTCCCGCTGCCCCTCCCTGTCTCCCTGCTCGTGTTCTCCTCCTCTTTCTCAAATAAATAAAATCTTTTTTTTTTTTTTAAAGGAAGACCACTGTGGAGAAGTGTCATTTTTGCTGCATCATATCAAAGCTATATACTGTCAACATGACTGACTTATTATTATTACAACATTACTGACATTACTGACTTATTACTGTGATCACCTGACTAAGGTAGTGTTTGTCACTGTAAAGTAATTTTTTTTTTCCTTTTACATTCCATACTA
>NW_027745198.1:0-305 GCF_054177405.1 Leptonychotes weddellii | reverse complement strand
TGTGTAAGACTGTTGAATCACAGACCTGTACCTCTGAAACAAATAATACATTATATGTTTTTAAAAAAAAAAAGAAGAAGAAGATAGCAGGAAGGGAAAAATGAAGGGGGGGAAATTGGAGGGGGAGATGAACCATGGGAGACTATGGACTCTGGGAAAGAAACTGAGGGTTCTAGAGGGGAGGGAGGTGGGGGGATGGGTTAGCCTGGTGATGGGTATTAAAGAGGGCACGTCCTGCATGGAGCACTGGGTGTTATATGCCAACAATGAATCATGGAACACTACATCAAAAACTAATGATGTAA
>NW_027745197.1:0-305 GCF_054177405.1 Leptonychotes weddellii | reverse complement strand
CAGGGTGTGAATTGGGATTTGGAACATGCTCATCTGAATCTCCTCATGATGTGTACTAGACAAAAAAAAATTTAGAAAGAAAACACACCCAAATATTCACAGTGAGAATTACTGGGTGGTGGG
This sequence comes from Leptonychotes weddellii, assembly GCF_054177405.1. NCBI lineage: Eukaryota > Metazoa > Chordata > Mammalia > Carnivora > Phocidae > Leptonychotes > Leptonychotes weddellii. Next base: position 182 of record NW_027745197.1, on the reverse strand, counting down.
ATTATAAGTAACATTTATTTCCTTCTTTTTTTAAATTTTCCTTCTTTAATGCCTCTGTCTCCCTCCCTCCTCAAGCGCCCGATGAGGTGGCCTCCCCTATGCTTCCTTAACCTCCCACCATGAACATGTGTTGCCTTTATATTAGAAGAGAAAGTGCATTTTTGAAGATCGAGAGCAGGTAA
>NW_027745196.1:0-305 GCF_054177405.1 Leptonychotes weddellii | reverse complement strand
GCCTTCGGGAAATGTTTAATGTCAAATCATAAAGGAGAACATGAAATTTTAATGTGGTGAAACTTAAAAAAAAAGTAGAAACAAAACATTTTGTGATTCAGTAGAATACCTTGTTTAATGGCTCTACGGACTGTCTGGGGGAGGGGAACGGTTTCCGGAGCCAGTTAGAAATGACTGCCCGCCCGTGGCCACACAGAGCGCGGGGCTGATGACATAGCGCAGAGAGCGGAGATGCACAGGGGCTGCATCGGCTAATGGAACGAATGTTTCCGAGAGCCAGATGTAAGCGACAGATGTATTAGCAT
>NW_027745195.1:0-305 GCF_054177405.1 Leptonychotes weddellii | reverse complement strand
ATCCTACCACACCTGCAATTCCTGTGTCACCTGAAGCTCCCTCCTCATCTGACACTCCCCCTTCATCTCCAGCTCTTGCCACACCCGCAGCTCCTGCCTCACCTGCAGCTCCTGCCACACCTGCAGCTCCCTCCTCATCTGAAACTCCTTCATCTTCTGCTCCTTCCTCACCTGCAGCTCCCTCCTCATCTGACACTCCCTCATCTTCTGCTCCTTCCTCACCTGCAGCTCCCTCCTCATCCGAAACTCCTTCATCTTCTGCTCCTTCCTCACCTGCAGCTCCCTCCTCATCTGACACTCCTCCC
>NW_027745194.1:0-305 GCF_054177405.1 Leptonychotes weddellii | reverse complement strand
TAAGTATAAGTTCTTTCCAAATCCTGCCAAAGAGAAACCGGTAGTGTAGCTAAAGAGATGTGCATGAGTGCTTTATACATGGGGAGCGTGTTAGAGAGGAGAAAAGAAGTTCTCTTTTTGCCCATACCTAGGGAATGAAGGTGGTTGAAAATGAAGCTATGATGATGAAGCAATATCTCTCTCTCTCCTGGTAATACCCTTGGAGGTCACACATCAAGCATGATGTAGTAGAAAAGCTGGGATCTATTTCTGGGTCTGTCACTTACCAACTGTGTGATAATGAGCAAATTAACCCCTTGAGCCTT
>NW_027745193.1:0-305 GCF_054177405.1 Leptonychotes weddellii | reverse complement strand
GTGAAGGACAAAGTCACAAGTCGCTCAGCATCATCCGGAAACTTGTTAGAAATAAATTCTCAGGCTTCATCCCAGCCCTGCTGCTGAATGAGAAGCCACACATTATCAAGATTCAGGGGTGCCTAAAGTCTGAGAAGGATTGGTTGAATCGTTTCACTTCCTCACCACCTGGACCACTACGCTCTGGCTATTCCAAACAAATGTGGAAGGCGTATGGCCATCTGACGAGGCTGCCCATGAACTGTTCTTTCTTCATAGTGGCTCACAGTCATCCTAGAGCACAGGATCTGCCTTCAAACCAGTCT
>NW_027745192.1:0-305 GCF_054177405.1 Leptonychotes weddellii | reverse complement strand
GGGACCAGGGACCGCCAGCAGGGACCGTGCAGCAAAGGCAGGCTTGGGGGACGGGCCAGGCAGTGCGTGTGGCTGGCCTCAGGTGGTGGCCCAGGGCGCGAGGGAGCGGCCGCTCTGGGTGACACTTAGTGCTGACCTGTTGCAGACCCCTGTCCAGCCTCAGTCTCCATCTGTAGAATGGGTCGGTGCTCACACCCAGGGCACAGGGTGGTGGGCGCATCCGATGCGAGCAATGCTGAGCACAGTTTGGTACTAGCTTTGCTCCATGGTGGCCAGTGAGGTGGGGGGGACAGTGAGGGGACAGT
>NW_027745191.1:0-4556 GCF_054177405.1 Leptonychotes weddellii | reverse complement strand
TCTGACCCTCCTCCCTCTCATGCTCTCTGTCTCTCATTCTCTCTCTCTCAAATAAATAAATAAAATCTTTAAAAAAAATGATTTTGTAATCTGTTAGGTATTTCTTTGGGTATTTATGCCAACGAAGAAATTTAAAAAATAAACTTGCACTGCTCTATTTGACTTTCTATTGTGGAAGACTAGGATTTGCAGTTACCTTTCATGTTAGTTATCTATTACTTTATAACAAACTACCCCCAAACCTAATAGCTTAGAACTGCAAACATTTATTATCTCAGTTTCTGAGGGCATCTGGGAACCACATAGCTGGGGGGTTTTGGCTCAGGGTATCCCATGAAGTTGGAGCTGAGCTGTCCACTGGGACTGCATGGCTTGAAGCTTTGATGGGGGCTGGACAGTCTGACTCCCAAATGGCTCCCACCTGGAGCTGTTGGAAAGAAGCTTGAATTCTTCCCCACATGGGCTACTCCACAGGATACTGAGTGTTCTTAAGGTTTAGCAGTTGACTGCCCCAACATGGGCACAGGTGTTTTGGGATTATAAAAGATACTGTACCTTTTTATAACCTAATCTTGGGCATAGCATACTATCATTTCTGCTGCATACTCTCTGTCATACAGACAAACTTTAGTGTAGTGCGGGAGGGAGGGAGTTACATGACGGAGTGAACAGCAGGAGATGGGGCCTTGGAGCTGCTCCAAGAGGCTGACTATCACAGTTTGCAACACTCTTCTCTCCGTGCCTCTAGCCACTCCCAATTTCTCTTATTTACCTCAGTCTGTCCAATATGGTTATATTACAGTTTTATTTAGATCATTGCTCAATTTATATCGTTATGGCTATGGGAGGTAAAATTTTGAGATTTCACATGTCTGAGAATATCTATCCTAACTCAGTTTGTCTGGGCATAGAATTCTAGGATGAAAATAATTTTTTCCCACAGAATTTTAAAGACATGACTCAATTTTTGTTTATCCTTTGTGGTTGCTTTTGGAAAGTCAGATATCTTTCCTGTCCCAATTCTTATATATTTCTTTCTGGAAGATTTTAAGGTCTTCTCTTTATTTTTGGTGTTTTGAAATTTTTCAGTGGTGTACCTCAGAAGATTGCAAATAACATACAGAATACCCAGTTAAATTTGAATTTCAGATAAATAACAAATACTTGTTTCATAGAAGTATTCCTAAATGTTGCATGTAATAATTACGTTAAAAGATTGTTGTTTATTTGAAATTTAAATTTTAATGGACACCCTATATTTTTATTTGCTGAATCTGCCAAACCTAGTACCTCAGAATAATTCATCCTGCTCCTTCCCTTTCTTCCTTCCCTCCTTCCCTTCCTCCCTCCCTCTCTCCCCCATTCTGCCCCTCTTCAATTTTTCTCTCAACTATGTAGAAAACCCTGTTACTCATTTTAGGGAGATTAAATAAAGATCATTTGTAAAATATCTTCTCCCCTCATTCTCAGTTCAGCACCTCACCCATATGCTCTCCTCTGGGGAGAGGGAAGGGTATTCTTCTGGTTGCAAGTAGTGAGGATGGGACCTGGTTTTACAAAGTCCCTTATTTAGATTTTCATTTTCAACCACCAGTCTGGCTTCAATCACATCCCAAACACCATCTTTCCTGATGCTTTATGGCTCTAATTTGTGCACATTTCAATGGTTGTGTGATTTGAACTGGCTTGCATCTTTTTGTCATTCTTGTGCAGGCTTCTTAACTTTGCTACGTGAGTTAAGACTATATTATTTCTTTTTTCCAAAGTGTTCTGGGCTTGGCTATTGCTTGTGTTAGTTTGAGGTTGAGTTTAAGCGGCAGACACTATGTTGGCCTTAGATGTGTCAGAAGTATATTGCTTCTGGTAGGAAATGCCTGTGAGGAGAAATGGGGAGGAAGCCTGAGGAAGACTGGGGAGGCTGTAAGATCATTTTGCAGGTTGGAGGAAGGTTGAGTGGAAGAGTCTTCTTTTTTTTTTTTTTTAAAGATTTACTTATTTGAGAGAGAGAGCACGTGCACATGCATGTGGAGTGGAGGGGCAGAGAGAGTCTTAAGCAGACTCCGCCAAATGCGGAGCCCCACCCAAGGCCAGATCTTACGATGCCCAGATCAGAACCTAAGCCCGAAGCAAGAGTCAGACACTTAACTGACTGCACCGCCCAGTGCACCCCAAGTAGAAGAGTCTTAAACAGCAATGCAGTCCTTAGAAAGTTCAGTAAAATTGATGGGATTGTTCAAGCCAAAGTCACCCATCAGAGAAGTCCCACATCTCCCAGGACTTAAGCTGCATTAGTATTCCTGTAAAGCTCACTCCCTGGCCAAGAGCAGTTTATGGGAAATGTGGCCTCAGGGTGAAGGCAGGGATGCATTTTGGAGTATAGCTGCTGAGCTGTTGGTCACTTATACTTTGCACCATAGGAGATCTGAGAGGTGCATTTTCATTTCTGCTATACTGGTACTCTCCCACTCACTCCATCCTTGTGGTTTATGTAAATATCCACGCATACACATATGTATTAGCACAGGATTATATATATATATATATATTATATAATATATATAATCATGGGATGGTGTATATATATGTATATATGTATATATATGCACACATATATACACAGGATATATGTATATATGTACATAGACATGTATACCAATACTCAAGAATATATACATAAATCATATATGATATGTATTTGTTTTATATACATAAGCATTATCAAATTATGAAGTTGCTCAGATTATTTGTTTTACCTTCCAAAGCTGTGTGGCACTTTAAAAATTAGTGTTTATCACATGGAAGTAATTTATGGTGGTGATAGAGGGAGAAAACTATTGTAATGACTGTAGTTATGACGAAATGAAGTGCATAAAAGTGAGAACATTTCTCAAGGTCACACAGCCAGTTAGTGGCAAAACTAGGATTTGAATCTAGATTGTCCGACCATATAGCCCATATATTTTCCACAGTAATATGTTATCCCATTCCCACAGTGTAGTTTTGTTATATAATAAGCTTTGTCTGTCCAGGTTCAAAGGTAAGTTTGGTTAATGTATCTAGAAGCATTTATGAGAAACATCTGAACACCTAGCATTTCAATGATAAGATTTTACACTTAATGAGGAACTGGCTCCTCTTCTGTATGGGACAAATTACCCCCAAATCATAGTGGCTTAAAACAACAGTAATTACTTATTATCTCTTATGGTTTCAGACAGAGAGCTTCTCTGTCTTTTGTGATACTTAAGATTATCAACCGAAGAATCAAAGACTGGGGGCTGGGATCATCTGAAGAGACATAACTCTTACAGGTCTAATTGCTGATGTTGTCTGTTGGCTGAGGCTTGGATGAAAGCATTGCTCAGTACACCCCTGTGGGGCTTTTCCATGTGTCCTGGGTTTCCTCACCATAAATAGGTGGTTAGCTTCCAGGGCAAGCATCCTGAGAGAGTGAGATGGAAGCCATATTGCCAGTTTTTACCTGCTTTCCAAAGTTGCGTAACATTATTTCTGCCTCATTTTATTGGCCAAGGCAGTTACAAAACTCCACCCCCATTTAAGTTTTAAGAGGAAGAAAAATAGACATCATCTGTTAATGAAAATGTGTCAAAATTCCATGGTTAGGAAGAGATGGGATATCTATGTCTATCTATCGATCGATCTATCTATCTGTCATCTATCATCTATCTATCTATCATCTATTATCTATCTATCTATCATCTATCTTCCTATCTTTCTATTTATCCATCTAATTATCTACGTTTGTATGTCTGCCTCTGGAAAATACATTCTGCCTCATATCCTCAAACGAAAACAATTGGAAAGCTGCGTAAGATTCATTTAGACTTTCTGGAGCGTGCAATGTAAATTTCTTAATACACCCACCAATTTTAGTAACACTTTATAAATACTCTAAAAGTGTTGCTGCCTTAAAATAGAGAAGACATCAAGGAAATTAATCTTTTGTTAAGATTTGTCTACTATAGGGCAGCTTCTCTTGATTTGAAATAGCTATGTTTTGTCTTACAAGTTGCCATCTTTATAGTCTCTGGCGTCATGATTAGAGAGCATCAGGTTTGGAGCCGTACATACTGAAGTTTAAAGCTCAAATAGTCAAATTTACTAGCTTTTCCCCTTGGGTGAGTTATTTAACTTCTCTAAGCCTCAGTTTCCTCTTCTATGAAAGGATAATAATAACACCTCACTGAGAAGGATTGTGTGTTATGATGAAATAACACATGGCACAGAATAAGCCATCTTTATGTTGCCCTCCTTTTAGAAACAGGCATTTGAAAGAGCGCTCCCAGGCGCCTGGGTGGCTCAGTCGTTAAGTGTCTGCCTTCGGCTCGGGTCATGATCCCAGGGTCCTGGGATCGAGCCCCGCATCGGGCTCCCTGCTCGGCAGGAAGCCTGCTTCTCCCTCTCCTGCTTCTCCCTCTCCCACTCCCCCTGCTTGTGTTCCCTCTCTCTCTGCGTCTCTGTCAAATGAATAAATAAAATCTTTAAAAAAAAAAAATCTAAAACCAGGGGCGCCTGGGTGGCTCAGTCAGTTAGGC
>NW_027745190.1:0-305 GCF_054177405.1 Leptonychotes weddellii | reverse complement strand
CCTTATTTCTGGCCTCGTCTGTGAAGGTGTTTCAGGAAGAGATTAGCATTTGACTCAGTAGACTGAGTGAAGAAGTGTGGTCCCCAATGCAGGTGGACATTTCCACTCCATTGAGGGCCCAAATAGAACAAAGAAGAGGCAGAAGGGTGACTTTGCTCTTGGCTTGAGCTGGAACATCCATGTCTTTCTGCCCTTGGACGTGGCTGTCCTGGTTCTCAGGCCTATGGGTCTAGACTGCAGCCACATCACTGACTCTCCTGGGCCTCCAGACTGCAGATGGCAGATCACGGGACCTCTCAGCCTCC
>NW_027745189.1:0-305 GCF_054177405.1 Leptonychotes weddellii | reverse complement strand
TAAGGTATTAAAAAAATAACTCATGAGGGCGCCTGGGTGGCAAAGTCGGTTAAGCTTCTGAGTCTTGGTTTTGGCTCAGTCTATGATATCAGGGTCGTAGGATCGGGCCCCGTGTTGGGCTCCACACTCAATGCAGAGTCTGCTTAAGACTTTAACTCCCGGGGCGCCTGGGTGGCTCAGTTGGTTAAGCGACTGCCTTTGGCTCAGGTCATGATCCTGGAGTCCCGGGATCGAGTCCCGCATCGGGCTCCCTGCTCAGCAGGGAGTCTGCTTCTCCCTCTGACCCTCCCCCCTCTCATGTGCTC
>NW_027745188.1:0-305 GCF_054177405.1 Leptonychotes weddellii | reverse complement strand
CCACAGCCACAACACAGTCGGGCCTAATAGATGGGGATAATATTGCTTTGTTTAATCAGCAAGTATTTATTGAGCACCAACAACATGCCAAGCACTTAACCAGACACTGATGATACCAGGGAGGAAAATGAGGTCCCTAAGATCATGGAGCTTATTATTTATTTGTAGAGAGAGAAACAGGCAGCTAATCAAATAAATATGTAACATGTCATTGGTAACAAATGGGAAGAAGCCGCAAAAAGAAGGAGAAGGGGTAAAGAGTGAAGACTACGATTGTTATTTTAAACAGGGTGGTCGCAGAATGT
>NW_027745187.1:0-305 GCF_054177405.1 Leptonychotes weddellii | reverse complement strand
TAAGGTATTAAAAAAATAACTCATGAGGGCGCCTGGGTGGCAAAGTCGGTTAAGCTTCTGAGTCTTGGTTTTGGCTCAGGCTATGATATCAGGGTCGTAGGATCGAGCCCCGTGTTGGGCTCCACACTCAATGCAGAGTCTGCTTAAGACTTTAACTCCCGGGGCGCCTGGGTGGCTCAGTTGGTTAAGCGACTGCCTTCGGCTCAGGTCATGATCCTGGAGTCCCGGGATCGAGTCCCGCATCGGGCTCCCTGCTCGGCAGGGAGTCTGCTTCTCCCTCTGACCCTCCCCCCTCTCATGTGCTC
>NW_027745186.1:0-305 GCF_054177405.1 Leptonychotes weddellii | reverse complement strand
AAAAAGTCAGGCCTTCCAATGCATATAAAACTTATATTTACACTATACTGCAGTTTTTTAAGGTATGCAATAGCATTATGTTCAAAAATACAATGTACATACCTTAATTAAAAAACACTTGATTGCTACCAAATGCTATCATCTGAGCTTTCTGCAACTCGAAATCTTTTTGCTGGTAGTGGTTGCTGAAGGTCAGGACAGCTGCGGCCACTTCTTAAAACAATGAAGTTTGGTGCATCAACTGACTCTTCCTTTCATGAAACTTTCTCTGCAGCCTGCAATACTGTTTGATAGCTTTTACCGAC
>NW_027745185.1:0-305 GCF_054177405.1 Leptonychotes weddellii | reverse complement strand
TCTATGTCTCAAATATAATAAAATATAATAAATATATTTAGATACAATAAATATATTTTAAAATACAGTACATATATTTAAATGCAATAAGCACATTTTAAACTATAATAAATATATTTAAATGTAATAGTCAATTTTCAGTCCACATTATTTTTTACTTTATAGCTTTGGATAGAGTTGATCATTCCCTCCTTCTTATAATACTTCCTCACTTGATTAACAGGAAAGCATTCTCTTCTGCCTGCTTCTTCTCCTGTGTTGGTGACCACTCATTTTAATCTGCTTTGCTGGTTCCTTCTCTCTCT
>NW_027745184.1:0-305 GCF_054177405.1 Leptonychotes weddellii | reverse complement strand
TGGCCAATATACTTCAAATGTGTCTTTTTTTAAACTCTTGCTTTCTTCTTCTGGGGTTCAGTTACAGGGTCTTTTCTCCCCAGTTTGCTTTCCCTTTCCTCTGTTGTTAGTCTGGGATAAATACTATTAATGTGTCTAAGTTTATGACTACTTTCTTTGGTTGGACACAGCCTGTTAATCCCATCCATGATTTTTTTTTTTGTTTTAGCTATTGTACTTGTCCACTTAAGATCTCTATTTGATTGCTTTCTTAAGCTTCCATATCTCTTCTGAAATTATCCATTACTTTATTGTAACTATCTGTA
>NW_027745183.1:0-305 GCF_054177405.1 Leptonychotes weddellii | reverse complement strand
CCATTTATGATTTTTTAATTGGAGTGTTTAGGTCATTAATATATTTCATTTGATTATTGATATATTGTATTTAAGTCAAACATCTTGCTATTTGTTTTAGTCTATTTGTTCTTTGTTCATTTCTCTTTTTTGCCTTCGCTTGGGTTGAGTATTTTTATGATTCTATTTTATCTCCTTTGTTGAATTCTTTTTTTTTTTTAACGATTTTATTTATTTATTTGACAGAGAGAGAGACAGCGAGAGCAGGAACACAAGCAGGGGGAGTGGGAGAGGGAGAAACAGGTTTCCCGCCGAGCAGGGAGCCC
>NW_027745182.1:0-305 GCF_054177405.1 Leptonychotes weddellii | reverse complement strand
CCACCCCCACCTCCCGGGTTCTGTCACGGTGTAGGCGCAGGACTGCATATACTTTTCTCCAGAGGGCCGGGTCCATAATCTCAATGTGCTATTTGAGAGTTCCAACGTATAATGAGTAATAATCGAATTAAGCATCACCTCACTCTAAGTTAGGAAACACGACTTTCTTCTTTCTAGTCATGGCACAACTATTCACTTAGCCATCCAATTTTGAAATCTTGGCATAGTCTCTGATTTTTTCTGTTTCCATCTTCCAGCTAGGTCAGTTGTACTGCTGCTTTTCTCTTTATGTCTCTACTATTAAC
>NW_027745181.1:0-305 GCF_054177405.1 Leptonychotes weddellii | reverse complement strand
AATATACATATTTAATTTTTCTAATATGGAAAACAATAGTTGATTTCATCTCTGAGTTTGTATTCAATATCATTGATAAAGTACTCATGAATTTTCATAATTTAGTAATAGATAACTTAGGTTGTTTTAGTTTTATTGATTGAAAAACTTATTTTTTTGTAAAGATATCAACTTCATATCATTCATATCACAACAATCTTCATCACCTCTCTCAAAACATTCTTTTTTTTTTATTCTTATGTTAATCCCCATACATTACATCATTAGATTTTGTTTTGTTTTGTTTTGTTTTTAAAGATTTTATT
>NW_027745180.1:0-4556 GCF_054177405.1 Leptonychotes weddellii | reverse complement strand
GTGTTCTCTCTTGCTATCTCTCTCTCTCTCTCAAATAAATAAATAAAATCTTTAAAAAAAGAAGAAGAAATAATACCTATTCTACTGAAGCTGTTTCAAAAAATAGAAATGGAAGGAAAACTTCCAAACTTTCTATGAGGCCAGCATTACCCTGACCCCAAAACCAGACAAAGACCCCCTCAAAAAGGAGAATTACAGACCAATATCCCTGATGAACATGGATGCAAAAATATTCACCAAGATACTAGCCAATAGGATCCAACAGTATATAAAAGGATTATTCACCATGACAAAGTGAGATTTATTCCTGGGCTGCAAGGGTGGTTCAACATTCACAAATCAATCAATGTGAGAGATCACATTAACAAAAGAAAAGACAAGTACCACATGATCCTCTCAATTGATGCAGAAAAAGCATTTGACAAAATACAGCATCCTTTCTTGATTAAAACCCTTCAAAGTATAGGGATAGAAGGGACATACCTAAATGTCATAAAAGCCATCTACAAAAAGCCCATGGCAAATATCATTCTCAATGGGGAAAAACTGAGAGCTTTTTCCCTAAGGTGAGGAACATGACAGGGATGCTCACTCTCACCACTGTTGTTCAACATAGTACTAGAAGTCGTAGCCTCAGCAATCAGACAACAAAAAGAAATGAAAGGTATTCAAATTGGCAAAGAAGGAGTCAAATTCTCTCTCTTCACAGATGATATGATACTTTATGTGGAAAACCCAAAAGACTCCACCCCCAAATTATTAGGACTTATAGAGCAATTCAGCAATGTGGCAGGATACAAAATCAATGCACAGAAATCAGTTGCATTTCTATATACTAACTGATACTGAAGAAAGAGAAATTAAGGAATCGATCCCAAAACCATAAGATACCTAGGAATCAACCTAACCAAAGAGGTAAAGGATCTGTACTCTAAAAACTACAGAACACTTATGAAAGAAATTGAGGAAGACACAAAGAGATGGAAAAACATTCCATGCTCATGGATTGGAAGAACAAATATTGTTAAAATATCTATGCTACCCAGAGCTATCTACACATTCAATACAATCCCTATCAAAACACCATCAGCATTTTTCACAGAGCTGGAACAAATAATCCTAACATTTGTATGGAACCAGAAAAGACCCCGAATAGCCAGAGGAATGTTGAAAACGAAAACCAAAGCTGGGGGCATCACAATGTCTGACTTCAAGCTATATTACAAAGCTGTGATCAGCCTTAACTTTCAATAATCATTTCCTTCTAAGAAACTGTCTATGGCAGTCAGCTTCTTTTTACAGTAAAAATGCCCACACCCACCCCTGCCAATTCTCACTCATTCTACAAATGACCAGCCACAGAAAACCTCTGTCCCTAATATTGAAAAATCCTTCCTCTTTTGAAATGTCCTAAAATTCCTCATTTGTCCCCTTGCAGCCAACCAAGGACTGCCAAATATACCCAAAGAATTATAATTACAATTTATAAATATCTCTGGTTCTAAAACCTCTGAAAGTTTACCAGACACTTAAAATTTTCTTTTTTATGACACAAAAATTACTATCCTTTCTAACATTTTTGAACCCCTGCCAAACAAAAGTGACAGTAGATGGGTTTCCTTGTCACAAGTTTATGAATAGTCTTTTTAAATTTTGTCTTAGACTTAGTCTTGTCTTTAACACCTCATTTATAAGCACAGTTTTCTCAGAGGTGTATCATGGGCTTGGAACTTCCCTAAGATGACACCATAACTGCTCAGAGATATCTCCTAGAGACAACTTGAAGAGCCTAATTTAAGTTTAAATTGGATGCTCAATTTATTAACACTTTGTAGTAGTTGATAGAGAGGGACCCTCAAAGGATGGTAGCTGAAATCTTTTGTTCTCTGGACCCAAGTTCCAACATCCCCCATTCGAACTCTCTGCTCTTTGACCCTTAATCTACTGTCAAACAAGATGGGATCAGTTCCATCTAGATTTCAAAACATTCATCCTTCACTTCCCTCTTCCTTCACCTATCAGTGGAAAAATGTAAGGTTGGAATAAATCAGGCACTTGGATTTTTCAGAGAATGACAGAATTAGGCCTTTATGGTCCTTGCACATGTTTCTATAATAAGCAACTGCAAAATATTTTAGAGAACCACATCATGAGAGTTCCCATGATAGCATCCTGGTGTTGAGAGCCACTTCTGGAGCTAGTCAGAGAAGATCTCTCATGATCAGGGAATAAACAAATTAAATGAATAAACTTCCTCATTTAGATAGGGAATAGCCTTCTTCCTTCTAGAGAAAAGGCATTCTTTTTAAGGCTGCTACATAAAAAGCATCAGGTATTTTTATCCCTTTCTAAATTCTCCTATATAATTTAGGGCAAAGGTTAATCTGCAGTAATAACAGCTTCAAGAAGAAAAACAAGACAATAGACATTCACCTTTCTCTCATGTAATGGTTCAGCCATTCTAGGCTGGTGGTGTAGCTCTGTTCTATAGGTCATTCGGGAACCTGAGTTCTTTCCTATTGTTGCTCTGACAAACTCCAAGAGTTGTCCTTATCTGTAGGGTTAGAGTTGGGTCATAGCCCCTTCCATTCCCAAATCAGAGGAAAGAGAGAAAGGAGTCCAGGGCCAGTTATTTGCTCTTTGTTCACATTTCAACTGTTCACATTTCATTTATGAGAATTTAATCACCAAGCCACACCTGGCTGCAAAGAAGACTGGGTAGTAAAGTTTCTAGATGGGCAGCCGCGTGTCCATGGTGAAGGAAAGAACAGAACTGAGGTGAAAGCCAGGAGCTTGCCACTGTCTGTTTCTCTGGTTACCTAATTCCTGTCAGTAACCAAGATCTAGACAGAACATCTGCCCTTCCGGCACAACCCAGGATCCCAGCTGTACATCTAGGTCAAAGTCCAGAATCTCCAGGGGATATGCAGTTCTATGACCTATAAACTAAAAGAAAAGTAATCTTCCCTCCATACACTCAGAAATGGTGGAGCTAGAGGAGAAACACCACAATAAAACTCCCATTTAGAAAATGAAAAGATTAAAAAACACACAAAAGTCAGAATTCTATGGTGTCAGGAAAATCTGTCAAAAATTTAGAAATGGGCAAAAGAGATTACTGGGTGTCCTTTCAGTGGGAGTGGTCTAGTGTGCCCTCCTGTGATCATCAGATTCTATAAGCGTGTGCATCTTGGACTATCTTTGACTAAGCTTTTTACAACCCTGTGGAAACAGAACTTCAATTATATAAAGCTGAGAATGATGCAATGTTTCCTATCCATATCAATGAAAATTATCACTGTCCATGGCAATGCAAATAAATTTTGTCCCTGTATAAAATATAAATCTCTGCCAGACAAATTATCAATTTGACCCATTTTAATGTTTTACAGGTTCTCGTATAATGAATTAAATACATCTTTGATGTGTGCTCATTTTACATGTGTATGAGTGTTATGACTTTAACCTTTTTGAAAGTTATACTTTAACAATAGTGAAATCTTATGCTTATCCTGGAATATGTTCTTTACTTTGACCTGTTGTGTGTGTTGGAAGGAGCTCCTTTGCAGTGTCCTCCCTGGTCCTAGGAGATCCTTCCTCTTCTTCATACTCAGTACCCACATTGGAAGTGGGTGTTAGAGTGTGGACTCTCCTCAGCACTGTAGGGTTTTCATGTACTCACTGCTGATTCACATTAGGGGAGCTCCAGGGCTTATCTAGGCAGGTATTGTGGTTTCTTTGGCAGTAATATTCCCTTAGGAATTTTGATGCTTTCTCTGTCGGCTTCTAATTAGCTCTCTGACTTGGTAACCTTTACCAAGGTTACTTTCTGAAGCTAATGTTTACACCTGTCTTTTATTTACTGGCTTCCTTGCTCAAGCATTTCTCCTTCATTTTACTGGGGGCTACATTGAAGCCTCCCATATTATTTAGATAATAAAGACACTGAGCAAATTTCGCCTCCAAATGTTTGAATTTGGAAGGATTTGTCTTTCCCACATGAAGTCTATTTACTTTCATCTCTGATTGCAAATTACCAGGGCTCGCCTAATCTCATACCATTTTTATAGTACCTTATTTTAAGCAGCAAGAAACAGGGGCACCTGGATGGCTCAGTCAATTAAGCGCCCAGCTCTTGATTTCAGCTCAGGTCATGAACTCACGGTTGTGAGAAGAGCCCCGTGTAAAGCCCCAGAGGTAGGCTCCCCACTCAGCAGGGAGTCTGCCTCTCTCCCTCCCCCTCTGCCCCTCCCCCCACTCTCTCTCTCTAAAATAAATAAATAAATCTTTTTAAAAATAATAAAAATAAAAGCAGCAAGGAACAGCCAACACTCTGACTCTTGGCAGAGGAGCAGTGGGGTTTCACCAAATGATCTGTGACAGCATGACAAATGTCACCTGTTTCCAGTTTTCCAAAAATAACCTATTCTTCACCATCCACTGCTCAACTGTTAAGTCAATGTCATATATCTTAGATTTCTGTTATAACAACAGTCCTCTTCCAGTATTAATTTCTGTATTAGAGAAAAGAATAGGCTGACCTAATTTTTTTTTAA
>NW_027745179.1:0-305 GCF_054177405.1 Leptonychotes weddellii | reverse complement strand
AGCCATGGCCATAAAAAAAAAAAAAAAAAAACCACACACAGGGTCATTGTTACAGGCTAAGCAGGATCCTCCCCTAATTACATATAGTGAGTCCTAACACCCAGTCCCTCAGACTGTGACTTGATTTGGAGATAGGATCTTTAAAGTAGCAATTAAGTTAAAATGAAGTCTCTCAAGTGGGCCCTATCCCACTATGGCCAGTATCTTTATAAGAAGATGGGTTAGCCTGGTGATGGGTATTAAAGAGGGCACGTTCCACATGGAGCACTGGGTGTTATATGCAAAAAATGAATCATGGAACACTA
>NW_027745178.1:0-305 GCF_054177405.1 Leptonychotes weddellii | reverse complement strand
TGACATATTGATTAATCACACGTGAAAGGCACTGAGTAGCAGCTGTAATCAATAGATCTTATTTCTAAATCTATCATTTGGTTACTTCTAAAATACGCCACAAGATAGAAGCTTCAAAATATTTCTAAAGTGTTTTAAAATGTTAAAATGTCTTATTTCTATTAAAATTACTTGAAATTACATCTTAGTAATGATTAATGATGTTGTTGTTCCTATGATAATCCCTCACTATTAATAGACTTAAAAGGAATTCAAATGAGAACAGAAAATATGTGTAAAATTATCTCCAGAAATACTTTGCCTTC
>NW_027745177.1:0-305 GCF_054177405.1 Leptonychotes weddellii | reverse complement strand
TATAACACTGTATGTTAATTATACTGGGGCCAGAAAAAAAAAAGAAACAAGGTATAACTGAATTTGAGTTTTATAAAAATTGTTCTGGTGGCAGGCTATAAGAAGCCTCCATAAAGGAGGGAGGCACAGGGCGCCTGGGTGGCTCAGTTGGTTAAGCGACTGCCTTCGGCTCAGGTCATGATCCTGGAGTCCCTGGATCGAGTCCCGCATCGGGCTCCCTGCTCGGCAGGGAGCCTGCTTCTGCCTCTGACCCTCCCCCCTCTCATGTGCTCTCTCTCTCTCATTCTCTCTGTCTCAAATAAATA
>NW_027745176.1:0-305 GCF_054177405.1 Leptonychotes weddellii | reverse complement strand
TGCTTTTGTCCTCCCAGGAGGTAAGTAAACCAATCAGAAACAGAGTTTCTGTGCTTCAGTAATTGTGTTGAAGGCTGATGACAAGCCAGGTCTTAGAGCTGGACTCCTCAGAAAACCAGGTTTCTCTGTATCCAAAGACTGCTTTCCTTTTAGCCCCCAGATTGGGTTGTGAATAAAAATAGTTCTTGTCCTTTTATTTACACTCATGATGAGAAATCACAAGTCATTTCTTGATAAGCTGTGCTATAAATTTCTACTCTGCATCCCTGTTTTGGTATTCAAGGAAAATTACATTTTTCACAGAT
>NW_027745175.1:0-305 GCF_054177405.1 Leptonychotes weddellii | reverse complement strand
GTATTATATTCTAAGAATCTACATTTTGTTTAAATATATTTTTAGCGGGCAGTCACCTTGTTTAGGTTTAATGCACATAAGTTCTGGCTCCCTTTAATAAGCTGTGGTTCCAATGACAATTTAGGTTTCAGAGCCCTTGCAGTACTCTTTTGGTCTGCCCCATTTGTGTGGTACCAGAAGTACTCTGAGAGTGTGGGTGCTATTCTACAGAGTAGCTCAGTTCTCAAGCCTTTCAGTATGTTGATTCTAGTCACTTTCACTTGTAGCTCAGTCAGGGATCTACCCAACACTTCCTTTCCATGTTT
>NW_027745174.1:0-305 GCF_054177405.1 Leptonychotes weddellii | reverse complement strand
CTGAGAAGCGTTCAACGGGATGTGTGTTAGTCCTTAAGTATAAATCATAGTTTTTGGTCCAGTAATTCTGGTTCTTGGAATTTTCCAATTGAAATCATTAAAGCTGTACACAGCGGATAATTATTGCTCTGATTTTTATAATAGTGAGAAATTAAGGATCACGTTAAATGCCAAGCATTAGGAGTCATTTAAATAAATTATAGACCATGTCATGGAAAATATGCAGGAATTTTAAATAATGTTATAAAAGAATAATTAATAACCTGGGGAAAAGTTTGATATATTGTTAAGTTGATAAAAAATAG
>NW_027745173.1:0-305 GCF_054177405.1 Leptonychotes weddellii | reverse complement strand
ACTCTTTCAAGAACTTAGCTTCAAAGGGAAGGAGAGGGTGCCTGGGTGGTTCAGTTGGTTAAGCAACTGCCTTTGGCTCAGGTCATGATCCCGGAGTCCTGGGATTGAGTCCCACATCGGGCTTCCAGCTCGGCGGGGAGCCTGCTTCTCCCTCTGACCCTATCCCCTCTCATGCTGTTTCTCTCTCTCTCTCTCTCTCTCAAATAAATAAATAAATAAATAAAATCTTTTAAAAAAAAGGGAAGGAGAGATTAATAATTAGAGTAAGAAACAGAGTTTTGGTCAGGGATAAGTTTGATTTTTTT
>NW_027745172.1:0-305 GCF_054177405.1 Leptonychotes weddellii | reverse complement strand
CAAAAAAGCTGTAACCAAAGCTCAGAAGAAAGAAGGGAAGAAGCGGAAGAGATGCCGTAAAGAGAGCTACTCCATTTACATCTACAAGGTGCTGAAGCAGGTGCATCCCGACACCGGCATCTCGTCCAAGGCCATGAGCATCATGAATTCCTTTGTTACTGACATCTTCGAGCGCATCGCGGGCGAGGCGTCCCGCCTGACGCATTACAACAAGCAGTCGACCATCACGTCGCGGGAGATCCAGACGGCCGTGCGCCTGCTGCTGCCCGGGGAGCTGGCCAAGCACGCTGTGTCCGAGGGCACCA
>NW_027745171.1:0-305 GCF_054177405.1 Leptonychotes weddellii | reverse complement strand
ACCTCTGAAATATAATCCTGTTTATATTCTGAGTTCCTGTGGATAAAAAGAAGAGGACTTTTTGTCCTGGCCAGAGCATACCTTCCCTCCAAATCTGCTTTCTCACCTCCTTGCCCCATCTCCCAATTCCAATTCTCTATTCCTCACTTCACTTCTGGACTGATTTACCAATCCTCCCAATTGTTTTTTTTTTTTTTTTTAGAGTATTTAAAAGTAAGTTCAAATCATTCTGTCATTTTACCCCTGAATCTAACTACTAAAGATGTTTTTAAACAACTGCTATGTCATTATCATACTTAATAATA
>NW_027745170.1:0-305 GCF_054177405.1 Leptonychotes weddellii | reverse complement strand
AAGTGTAGAGAAACCGTGCCTCAGCAAAGATCGCCCTTCTTGATTGTGAACTTCATCTATTGTGTGTTTTTGTGAAAGCAGGAGAAATGGAACCCAAACATAACTCTGAGTGAGAAGCAGGGTTGTAAGGAAGGCTGCTGTCGACTCACCTCTTGGTTTAGGTACCCCATGTGCCTGGATGCCTATTTACCAGGCTACTAACACCAAGAATCAATATTCTAGAGTTACTCTGCTTTAGTTACCTTTGCCGTTCCTGAAGCTTGAGTAATTTTACAGTGTTCTTGTATGAGAGACTGGGGAAAGGG
>NW_027745169.1:0-4557 GCF_054177405.1 Leptonychotes weddellii | reverse complement strand
AACCATGAGAGACGATGGACTCTGAAAAACAAACTGAGGGTTCTAGAGGGGAGGGGGGTGGGAGGATGGGTTAGCCTGGTGGTGGGTATTGAGGAGGGCACATTCTGCATGGAGCACTGGGTGTTATGCACAAACAATGAATCATGGAACACTTCATCTAAAACTAATGATGTAATGTATGGGGATTAACATAAGAATTTTAAAAAAAAAGAAAAATAAATAAATACAATGAACAATGCCAAAAAAAAAAGTGCTTATCAATAATAAAATAAAATAATAAACTAACTTCTGAATCAGATATAGGCAGCTAGCTAGCTAGAAGGCTTCCATGATCCAAACAATGAACTAAGCTTATTACCATGTTTTATCTTATTTAACTCCCTAAACAACTCTGGGGTATAGACACTGTTTGGATGAAATTCAGGAAGTCTACTTACCTACATAAAGTACCCTGTGAACACTGGGCTTCACCACCTCCATACTATCCCATATGATCTTCTCCATCTAGCTAAACTCAATAACCACACTTTTTTTGAATTTCATAGCCTCCAGAGGACTTGGCACTGGAATAAACATACAGCAGGTGCCCAATAAATGATTGCCCATGACTTGTTGTAGAGGTCGCTGGTGATCCAGGTGGACAGAAGGCGGATTGCAGGGCATGTTATACATAGTTGGGCATCCTACCAGCAAACTCCGTCTCTCTTAAAACTTAAATTGATGATAAACATAAAAATTGAGATTGTCAGTTTAATTTTACACATTTAATTATGCAGATTAATTCCTATGATAATAGAAATGTGTTATAAGTAAGACATTTGGAAGCCCCCAAAATTGACTAATATCACTGGAGCAATAGTTAATATAAAAAAATTCCAGTACAACCAAAGGAATTGTCTGTTCCCATAGGAGAGATTTGGCCCCTTCTTTCTTGTTCAAACATACCAGATCATGTGCTTAACATGCAAGCTAAAAATCCATCTATAATTAGCTCTGCCTAAGAGTGAATAAAAGGCTTTCCAAAAAAAAAAAAGGTCTTCAACAAAATAACATTAAAATGGCCATATGTTTAACTTGGCTTCAAGTTGCAAAATATCAAAACATTATATGCTATTAATGTTGTAAACTTATATGGGTCTCTCAAGTGATCCAAAAGCTGAAGAGGAGAAAGTAAGTTAAATAAAAATGAGGTGAAAGCTCAAGATACATGGAAAGAAATACTCAAAATGTTTATTTTAAGAAAACCGTTCAGGTGACTTCACTGTCCATATTGAAATTTTCCTGTTTACAAACACTGGACTGATTTTCAGAAAGTCTTTGGATTCCTGATATATATTAGGGCTGCAGTATGACATCTGGTGGACAGAGCAGCCAAGTATACATTCCTTCATTGTTTGTAGTCTCCTGGGTATTCTGGTTTTTTCCTGCAAAACTAATGGGTAGAGAACCCCATAGAGTGGGGGCTAACCCGCCCCCACATCAACAACTTTATCTCTTTAACAAAATACAGAGTGCAGTGAGCAGGGGTCCTCATTCACAGTCCCTTGATATATTCCCCTACATCTATCTGGTATTTTTAATTCCTCAATTGTTTGTAAGTATGAAATAAATACATGTTTACTATAAACAAAATCTGGAAAATGCCAAATAGTAAGAAAGTTATCCAAAAATTCCTTTTCCAGGAATGATAGAATAGGTAATTCCTGCCAACCCTTCAGCTGAGAAAAAACTAGAAAAGCTGGACCAAAAAACAAACAAACAAACAAACATCTGTTGGAAGACATCAGACAGCTAATAATGTGAAGAAACATAAGGCAAAGCTCTAGGAAAAGAAAGAAACTCAGAAAGCCCAGATTTTCCTCTGGGCCATATATCTATTCCAGAAAAAAAGGTTGAGAAGCTGAGATAAGAGGAATAAGAGAGTTTGGGGAATATATGAGGATTATAGAGTATATGAGTGAACCAGAAATAGATGATTCTTGCAAGGACAGCACCCAGCTTCCTCTCAAATCCTGATCAGTTAAGGTCATCTGGGATTATGAATGCCTCTACCCACTTTTCGGAAACAAATATAAATTCCCTCTGGAGAAACAACAATGTCATTCCATACCTCAATTACCTCCACAGTTTTTCATTACACCCTATCTGGAACTCAGTAAACATAAATAAATAACCAGACTTATGAGATGATAAGGAAAAAAAGGAAGAGGAAAAAGAAAAGAAAAGACCAAATCAAGGAAAACAAATGGAACTGAAGGGGTTCGGATAATGGCATTATGAGACAGACTTTAAAATAATGATCACTGATATGTTTACGTGAATAAAAGAGAAGATGGAGATTTTTTCGAAGAACTTAGAAAGTTTTAAAAATGGAAATTGTGGCTGAGTAATATTCTACTCAGCCATCAGAAAGGATGAATACCCAACTTTTACATCAACATGGATGGGACTGGAGGAGATTATGCTAAGTGAAATAAGTCAAACAGAGAAAGTCAATTATCATATGGTTTCACTTATTTGTGGAACATAAGGAATAGCATGGAGGATGTTAGGAGAAGGAAGGGAAAAATAAAGGGGGGGCGGAAATCAGATGGAGAGATGAACCATGAGAGACTAGGGACTCTGAGAAACAAACTGAGGGTTTTAGAGGGGAGGGGGGCAGGGGGATGGGTTAGCCCAGTGATGGGTATTGAGGGCACGTACTGCATGAAGCACTGGTGTTACACGAAAACAATGAATTGTGGATCACCACATCAAAATCTAATGATGTATTGTATGGTGATAAACATAACATAATAAAAACACAACACAGGGACACAATGGATGAATTCAATGGAAGGTTAGACACAGCTGAAGAGAGAATTAGAGAACTTAAGAACAGAAGGAAATATCCAGACTGACAACCAGAGACACACAGATAACAAGGCACTTGATAAAAAGACCTAAGGTGTGACTCGGTTTCCAGAGGGAGGAAAGAGAGAAGATGGACCAGAACTTCTGCAAGCATGGAATGTAGTGAATTGCACAGGATTTCTGTAACATCTGGAAACACAGAAAAATGTATACAATGTTTTAAAGAACATCTTCAATCTCTAAAAACAGAAGTATATTATCTCTATCCCCAGACTTATAGACACCCTATGGAACCAAGACCACCACCAACAAAAAGCAGTGGGAGTATGAATGAAAGCAGTATGGAAATGTTCATATGCTTTGACAAAGGGGGAAACTGGGAAGGTAAAGAGAAAAATAGAATATGTTGATTGATCAACTTATAGGTAATAAGTGGTAATGGCTGGGGGTCAAAAAAAACAATTCAGACTGGCAACCCAAGTAGTAGAAGCTTAAATAAACAAAGGAGGGGAGGACTAAGGACATTATATGAAGGGATGAAACGCATAAATACAAATGTTATGAGAATATAAATATTTAAATTCCACAAAATTATATAAAAATACAAATGTCCCTAAATACTAAATGAATAAGAAAAAGATAAAACAATAAAACAGGCAACATGGTAAAAGAGGGGCAGCAGCTATAACATATTTTACAGGGTTAATATACACTAAATAATATGACAGGAGCAGAGAGTTCCGAGTTCAGTCAGCAGAGTGAGTTGAAAGGACAGTCTCTAGTGCTAAAAGTTATAACAGGGACTAGAGATGAAATAATACCTATGTTCCAAATGATGCATCAGCACTCATAACAGTAATGACAGAAGAGGTGAGGAGAAAGACAGGCTAACCAGGAAGGTTAGCATCAGTATGCTGCTCTCAGCTAAAGATGGGTTCAGTGAACACCGACAGACCAAAATGGAAACAGAAAACCTAAATGGTATACCCAATAAGGTGCACACAAAACCCTGATCTCATAGCAAAGACAGCATGTGTACTCAAAACGTTCTTGAAAACCCACTGTCTTCCAAGCCACAAAGCAAAGCTCAGGAAATCTCAGAAAATAGAATTAATGTAAACAATATTTTCTGTTCATAATGAAACAAAACTCAAAATTAATAACAAAAAATCCTTTCCACAAGACAATTAGAAAAACCTGTCAATTAAAAACTCTAAGGTCAAAGGCTAAAAACAGACCTAAATTGTAGAATTTCTTAAAAGAATGGTGATAATGGAAAAGCCACAGTGAAATAAGTTTATAATTTATGCTTAACTCAATCACTCGAAGATGAAATAGTAAAAGGAAATATTCCACCCAATACACCAGAAAAAGGAAAAGGAAGTAATTTAAAAGAAAGCAGAAAGAAGAAAATAAAGATAAAAGCCAAAATTAATTCATTGGAAAAATAAAAACAATGCAATTAATAAGTAAATTTAAATGCCTGTCATTTGAAAAAAGAAGAAAAAAATAAGGCAAGCCACAAGCCAAACCAATCATAAAAAGAGGAAAACACAAACACACAAAATAAGAAATGACAAGGGTGGTAGCCATTGAAATAAAAGAATTTTTAAATAACAAGAAACCACTTTGCAAAACTAAAAGTAAATAAATTTGAAAACCTCAAAGTAGTGAGAATTTCCTAGGAAAATACAATTTATCAAA
>NW_027745168.1:0-305 GCF_054177405.1 Leptonychotes weddellii | reverse complement strand
GTATGTGCCGCTGCGGACACGCTGCGCATCTTAGCCCCCTGCCCGGCCTCTGGCACGTCTCCACCTACGCCGGCTCTCCGGCTCTTCCCCAGTTGCGTTCTGTGCTTTCATCTCTGGATTTGCTCGGGACCCCTGGACCCCACTTCGCTCTCTGCCACCTTCTCCACGGAGATGCGGGGCCTCCTCCGTGTGCTTGGGCACTTTCCTTGTTGCCCAGCAGGGTGTGCACTCCAGAGAGGGGCACGTGCGCCTTGACCTCGCTGACAGCAGACAGCCTTGTCTGCAGGAGCCTCTGCTTGGGGTTT
>NW_027745167.1:0-305 GCF_054177405.1 Leptonychotes weddellii | reverse complement strand
TGTGAGAACCCTCAGCAGGTTTTCCTCAAGTCTCAGTGGCCCAGAATTGTCACAGTGGACCATCCTACTGCAGTCCCTGCTAAGAGCAATGGAATGGGGCGCCTGGGTGGCTCAGTCGGTTAAGCGACTGCCTTCGGCTCAGGTCACGATCCTGGAGTCCCGGGATCGAGTCCCGCATCGGGCTCCCTGCTCGGCGGGGGGTCTGCTTCTCCCTCTGACCCTCCCCCCTCTCATGTGCTTGCTCTCTCTCATTCTCTCTCTCTCAAATAAGTAAATGAAATCTTTAAAAAAAAAAAAAGAGCAAT
>NW_027745166.1:0-305 GCF_054177405.1 Leptonychotes weddellii | reverse complement strand
CTTTTTTTTTAAAAGATTTTATTTATTTATCTGAGACAGAGAGAATGAGAGAGAGAGAGAGCACATGAGAGGGGGGAGGGTCAGAGGGAGAAGCAGGCTCCCCGCAGAGCAGGGAGCCCGATGCGGGACTTGATCCAGGGACTCCAGGATCATGACCTGAGCCGAAGGCAGTCGCTCAACCAACTGAGCCACACAGGCGCCCAATAAAAAAACTCTTTAAAAAAAAAAATTTAAAAAAAATAAAGAGATGCACAGTACTGGTGAGGTGGGTTCACCAATGCAAGGACTGCATGGAAATAGCCAGT
>NW_027745165.1:0-305 GCF_054177405.1 Leptonychotes weddellii | reverse complement strand
CTCCAGCAACCCTCAGTTTGTTTCCTGCGATTAAGAATTCCTCATATCAGTGAGGTCATATGATACATGTCTTTCTCTGATTGACTTATTTGCTTAGCATAATACCCTCCAGTTCCATCCACGTCGTACTGCCAAGCATTAAAGAGTGCAAGGAAGCCCATCTTGTCCCATTGGTGAGGATGCAGCACTGGCAGTCTATGGTATCAACCAGCTCAGTACAAAATGAGATTCATAAGGACTTTAAAAACTCTGATCCACAGGAAGCACCAAAGCAGTACGTTTGAAATGACCCTGCATTCCTAATT
>NW_027745164.1:0-305 GCF_054177405.1 Leptonychotes weddellii | reverse complement strand
CCAGGCGCCCCAAGAAAATAATTTTTAAAGCATATTTTACTTAGGTTAAAGAAAATAAAAGTTAATACTTTGCAAACAACATCGATGTGAGTGGGCCACAGCACATCTTGGTTCTCTCGGTTTTACAGGCCTAATTACCGAGACTCCCACACTCTCCGAGGCACCACGAATTCACCCAGTGGCAGGCCACAAGGTGGAGGTCCGGTACTGGGGGGACCTCAGGCACACCAGGAAAGCCTCCAACAATAATGGGACCAAGGCTGGTCTCCACAGACCTGCCCGCCTTGGTCCTCTGGTTCTCCCTC
>NW_027745163.1:0-305 GCF_054177405.1 Leptonychotes weddellii | reverse complement strand
GGACACGAGGATAAACGGCCGAGAAGACAGGCCTGAGGACCAGCGGGCAGCCAGCTTTGTGGAGGGCGGGGCTCGGCGCACACCTTTCCCAGACCGCCTGCGCACAGCCCGTGCGACTCAACTGCCCGAGTGCGGGGCGGCCCCGTCTGTGTGCAGGGCTTAGCTGGGTGTGTGCACATGTGTGTGTGGTTGTGTGCTTCTGTGTGTGCTTGTGTGTGCGGTTGTGTGGTTGTGTGTGTGGTTGTGTGTGCGGTTGTGTGGGTGTGTGGTTGTGTGTGCGGTTGTGCGGTTGTGCGGTTGTGTGT
>NW_027745162.1:0-305 GCF_054177405.1 Leptonychotes weddellii | reverse complement strand
AAATCAATGTAAGACGAAGGAAAAACAAAATAAGAAAATATTAAAGTTCACAATTATGGAAACAGTAAATCAAGAAGTAATATGGAGAAACAAAAATCTCAAAAGCTGATTCTTTACAAATGATTGATAAAAAATACAAATTCTTTTCTTGATTAACCAAGAAAAAAGGCATGAATAAATATCAGAAATGAAGAAGAAGAAGAATCACTGCTAAGTAGTGATCAAAGTACAAAAATAAATGAACAATTTTGGACTAATATATTTGAAATCTTATATATGGTGAACAATTTTCTTTAAAAAAATGA
>NW_027745161.1:0-305 GCF_054177405.1 Leptonychotes weddellii | reverse complement strand
CAACACCAAGTATTGGTGAAGATATGAAGACACTGGACCTTCTATCCTTTGATGGTGGGATGTAAGATGTGACAGTCACATTGAAACATTTAAGTATTTTTTTTTTAAATGTTAAATGCATCATCAGAGGATTCAGTGATTCCTCTCCTAGGTATTCAACTGAGAGAAATGAAGGCATGTGTCTACACGAAGACTTGTACACCAATGCTCACGGCTCAACTCAAATAATCTCAACTAGAAACAAATACAGATGTTCATCAACCGGTGAATGGACAAACTAAATGTATCATATCCATTCAACAGGA
>NW_027745160.1:0-305 GCF_054177405.1 Leptonychotes weddellii | reverse complement strand
GCTATTTCTGTTTCAGAGAACTGCCAGGAATTTCTCTTATATCTTCTGTAAAAAAGGCAACTATATTATAGAAAGAACAAGAGTTTAAACAACCTTCTAGGGGCCCCCCGGGTGGCTCAGTCGTTAAGTGCCTGCCTTCGGCTCAGGTCATGGTCCCAGGGTCCTGGGATCGAGCCCCACATCCGGCTCCCTGCTCAGCAGAGAGCCTGCTTCTCCCTTTGCCACTCCCCCTGCTTGTGTTCCCTCTCTCGCTGTCTCTCTCTCTCTGTCAAATAAATAAATAAAATCTTAAAAAAAAAAAAAAA
>NW_027745159.1:0-305 GCF_054177405.1 Leptonychotes weddellii | reverse complement strand
TGAGGGGGGGGAATCAGAGCGGGAGACGAACCATGAGAGACTATGGACTCTGAGAAACAAACTAAGGGTTCTAGAGGGGAGGGGGGTGAGGGGATGGGTTAGCCCGGTGATGGGTATTAAGGAGGGCACGTACTGCATGGAGCACTGGGTGTTATACGCAAACAGTGAAGCGTGGAACACTACATCAAAAACTAATGATGTATGGTGACTAACATAATAAAATAAAATTTTAAAAAAAACGTAAGGAAAACTAAATGTTTTGGGGTTTTTTCATTTGTTTAAAGCCAGCAGCAAAAGTGGACCAA
>NW_027745158.1:0-4558 GCF_054177405.1 Leptonychotes weddellii | reverse complement strand
GGCTAGAGTGGGAATATTTGTATTTGAGATGACTCTGGCGCTGGCCAGGGCAGACACTGGGAGTGTCAGTGAAACCCTGGGTCAGAAGCTGACAGCTCGAGTCTGTCGGTCCCATGAACATATCCTGCTGTTGGGCCTTCACGCATGCTGCTGCCTCTGCCTGGGACACTGTCCCCCCTCACCTCTCTGCCTGGTAACTCCTGCTCATCCTTCAAGCCTCAGCATCAAATCCACTTCCTCCAGGAAGCCTGCCGTGGCTCCACAGACTAGATTCGGTACCTTATTTTCTGCTTTTAGAGTATGCAGTCCTTCCAGCACTTGTCTCAGTTGTAATTAATTACCATCTGTAGGATTACTTGCAGATTGTTTGTCGCCCTCACTGAGCTCTAAGCTCCAATCAGCCGTGCTTGCTTTGTTCACAGCTACATCCTCACCACCTTGTATAGTGCCTGGTCCACAGTAGGTGCTCAGTAAATACCTGGTGACTAAACCAGGTGGGCGGGTACAGGAATTGGTAGATAAATCTGAGATTCTAATAGTTGGCTTGAAGGCGAAATTTCTTCTTCTTCTTGAAGGAGAAGAAAAGCATGAATCAAACTTCCATGATAGCAGCGAGTGGTGAAGAATTTAGGCTTTGGAGGCAGCCTGGCTTAATTGTGCCCCAGCTGTGCAACTTAGAGCAAGTCACTTTCCTTCTCTGAAACTCCGTTTCTTTCTCTGTACAATGGAGACAATATTTATCTCATTCAATCAGAACAGTCACAAAGTAGCTACACTGTGTCACACAAATCTGAGCTTTGTTTTCTCAATCCTGACAATACTCCTTTGAGAATTAGGACTCCGGGTTTCCCAAGCTTGCCTGGTTATAAGAATCACTTGGAGGGAACACTAGATATTCATATAGATTCACAGTCTCGCCCTGGACATTCTGATTCAGTGGGATTGGGGTGAGGCCTAATGAATCTATATTTTCATCATGCACTCCAGGTGACTCTTCTGAGCAGGTAAGTTTGAGAAACACCATGGGTGTTATTATAACCCCTACTTTACCAATAAGGAGAGCGAGTCTTCCATCTGTGCTTCTCCCATGTACTTCAATGTACAGGAGAATCACCTGGGGATTCTGATTCAGTAGGTCTGGGTTGAGGCCTGAGGTCCCCAAGTTTTAGCATCTTTGCAGGTGATGTTGACATAGCCGGTCTGAGGACCACACAAGTGGAAGGGGCTAGGTTGGGGAATCAACTTACTGGTCCCCAGAGAGCTGCACATTGGGGTTAGCTAAAAATGCTCATGCCTGGATTCTGCCCCCACACCCCCCAGATTCTGATGCAATTAGTAGGGCCTGGGCATTGGAATTTTCAAAACCTACCTAGATGATTCTACTAAATAGCAAAGTTAGAGAACCACTGATTTAGGTAAAAACCCTATAGTTCAAATTCACGGAGCTAATAAATGGCCAGGTCAAGATGTGACCCCACAGCCAAGGATCTTATGAGAAGAGTATACAAAATGGTAACGGATATCATTACTAATATTATCATTATGTGAGGGGGGATCCCAGAAATAAGGCACAGAGAGGTAGCATAGGCTGGGGCCCAAATCTTACACTTGCAACCACAAAGGGAGCCAGGCCACCAGCACAAGCAGGGTATATATAGTCTGGGAGAGAGACAACTGCTCTTACTCTACCAGCTGTGGGTAGACAAAAGCAGACAGACGTGGATGTATGCCACTTCTCTCTCCCTCTGGCAACCCTCCCAATGGTGTGAGCAGTTCCTGAGGCCTGAACTCACCTCACACCCACCCTTACAGCTTTTTGAAGTTGGAGACAAAAGCCAGACTGCCCCAGCTGTGAGACGAGAGAGGCATGATTGGACAACCTTGAGAAAATTGTAGCAGCACCTAACTCAATTTCTTGCCAATTATCCTGGCAAAATGTCTCCAAGGAACAGACGTCCATGGTCTGATTAGCTAGGATCCCAGACCACCCGAGACAGACAAACATTCTAACCACAAAATTCATTTGGAAGACTCAAAGCAGAGAAGGGATGTCAAAGAAAACTGGCTGTAATCTCAGAAGCCATGAGAGGTATCACTTGACATTAATAATAAAACTAAAAGCTGTCATTTTCTGAGGGCCTGCCATGTGCCAGACCCACACTAAGTATCCTCCACATGTTATCTCATTTAACCCTCACCACCCGATGAAGTCCAGTGCTCTTGGCCCTTCTGAACAGGTGAAGGGATTCAAGTTCACAAGCCCCAAGGTCACACAGCTCGCAAGTGGCAGAGCTGGGGTTTGAACCTCACCCCAGCTCTTAACCACTTTATATTTTCCTTCTCGCTCTGTGGAGCTGAGCCTCATGGATCACTGCCTACTTTGGCCTTTAAACAAAGAAAGAACTATTCTTCCTCCAACTAAGCAGTGTAATAATTATCCCCGCTGAGCAAAGGAGACACAGAGCCCAGCTGTTCTCTGTATCCACATCCTTCTCTCCAAGTGCCTGCTCTCCAGCGAGGAAAGGGACTGACTTTGAGACGGCTGAAAGTCCCCAAAGAGAGGAACAAATGAACATAGTGCTCAGCTTTGAAGGGTGTCAGCACCAGAGAAAGCGAGGTCGTTCCGAGCTGCTTCTCTTCGGTTTTTCATCAGACCTTTCTGCTGTTTTAATTTGCTTCAGGGATCTGGAAGGACAAGCTCTCTGTTCCAAAGGCTTTAAGCAGAAACAACTACAGGTGTGGTCATTTAATTTCCTATCTTAGAAAAAGAAAAAAAAAGAGGAGGTGACATTTTGAACCAGCGGGCAGGTTTGGGTTCTAAAGAGCAGGATTGTTACTGTTCTTATTTTATGTCCTCCACCGCAGGGCACACTATGGTTCTATGTCCTCTACCAAGGTGATTCCCAGGATACAACATTATCTACCTCCCATCTGCTCTCTGAAGCCTGAAAACCCTTTCACAGGAGGACAAATCTTTCCTTTCATAATTAGAATAAGGCCTTCAGGCAGATAGCCAAGAGAAAGACAAGGTGAGGTCTTTCCAACACCAAACAGCCCGCAAAGACCTAGAATCATCACGAGCCCTAAGTCTCCCATAAGTCTCTCCCTCCCTACTCAAAACTAGGAATGTCTTAGCAAAAGAAACTAAGGAAAATGCTGGGACCAGTCTTCAGTGTTAGGCTTTTAGCTAGCTAATGAAGTAGTGAGCAAAGAATTTGAATTGCCTTTTTTTTTTTTTTTAACTTGCAAACTAATGAGGAAACCTCTTTCCTCAAATTCAGAGCCAACGAACAAACCAGGGGATAGCTGGAATCCACAGTGGATTTCAAGCTCTTTTGTTGGCTTGGATGCATCTCGGTTTGGAAAACTCTTCAGCTAGCAAGCATACAAACATACATACATACATATAGTTTGGGAGACCATCTTGGTTTTTTATCATTCTGGCTACAAAACCTAGACGCTAATCTCTTCCCAGTTCCTTCCCCAGCTACCAAGTGTAACCTTTGCTTCTCACCAGCTTAGGTTGCAAATGGGTCACATAATAGGGATAATAATAGCCAGTCTTCATAGAGTGCTTACAATTTGCCAGAGATGGTTTTAAGGGTTTTATTAGTAGGTACGATTTTCATTCCAATGTACTTGTGAAGAAACTGAGACACAGGCATTGGTAACTTCTCCAAGGACACAGACACTAAGAAGCCGAGTCAGGACTTGAACCCAACCCATCTGATTCCAGAGCCCACGCTCTTTCAAAGTTTTAGTTGTAAACATTTTATAGAAGGATAACTGAAATTAGGACAGTGCATGAGTCATAAGTGTACAGCTTCAAGAACTTTCACTGGGTGAATATTGCCCATTACCAATACTCAGATCAAGAAACATAGCCCACAAGTGTCCTCCTGCTCAGTTGTCATACCTAAGCCCCACCCCAGGGTAACTTCTATCCCGATTTCCTACTATCTAACATCCTACTATCTTTGCCCTTTTTGGAACTTTATATAAATCTAATCATATAGCATGTATCCTTTTGCATCTAGCTT
The DNA here is from genome assembly GCF_054177405.1 of Leptonychotes weddellii. Taxonomy (NCBI): domain Eukaryota; kingdom Metazoa; phylum Chordata; class Mammalia; order Carnivora; family Phocidae; genus Leptonychotes; species Leptonychotes weddellii. Next base: position 518 of record NW_027745158.1, on the reverse strand, counting down.
CTTTCATTCCTCATCTTTGAGGAACGTAGTTAATGTATTTAAAATGCAGTTGCCTCTCTATCCCATTCTGTTGGCTTATCCTTGGGCCAGTCCCACACTGTCTTAATGACAATAAGCTTTATGTTACATCTTCACATCTGATAGTAACATAAAGCTCTAGTAATTAAGACAACTTTGTTCTTTAGGATTGCTTTGGCTATTCCTAACTCTTTGCCAAGCTTGCCAATCTTCACCAAAATACCTGTTGGGATTTTTTTTTTTTAAAGATTTATTTATTTATTTATTTGACAGAGAGAAATAGCGAGAGAAGGAACACAAGCAGGGGGAGAGGGAGAGGGAGAAGCAGGCTTCCCGCTGAGCAGGGAGCCCGATGCGGGGCTCGATCCCAGGACCCTGGGATCATGACCTGAGCCGAAGGCAGACGCTTAACAACTGAGCCACCCAGGTGCCCCTGTTGGGATTTTTTTTAATTGAGATTGCACTGCAACGCCTGAGTGGCTCAGTCAGTCAAGCGTCTG
>NW_027745157.1:0-305 GCF_054177405.1 Leptonychotes weddellii | reverse complement strand
AAAGCCGGAGGCTGGAGGCATCACCATTCCAGACTTAAGCTATCTTACAAAGCTGTCGTGATCAAGACAGCATGGTACTGGCACAAAAACAGACACATAGATCAACGGAACAGAACAGAGAGCCCAGAAATAAACCCATGATGACGTGGTCAGTTAATTTGCGACAAAGCAGGAAAGAATATGCAATGGGAAAAAGACCGTCTCTTCAACAAATGCTGTTGGGAAAACCGGGACAGCCACATGCAGAGGAATGAAACTGGACCATTTCCTTACACCACACACAAAAATAGACTCGAAATGGGTGA
>NW_027745156.1:0-305 GCF_054177405.1 Leptonychotes weddellii | reverse complement strand
CTGGTGTCCATGATGGTGCAGCAAGTGGACCCCGAGGCTTCCTGAGATGCCCCATCCAGGTGAGGAGACCAGGCATGTCCTTCCCTCCCAGAGCCTCCCCCATGGATCTCCTTCATCCTCAGCACATCCCTGGGGTCCTCACCGTGGACGGGGTCCCCAGGCCCAGAGATGCTGCAGGGGGTGGGGGTTCCTGCTGTGCGGGGGAGCTCATGTCAACACAGACCCACATGTGCCGTCTCTGCTCGGCTCAGGTCGAGGTCATGGTGGCAATTGCCCCAGAGGAGAAATACAGGCAAATAGGGAAG
>NW_027745155.1:0-305 GCF_054177405.1 Leptonychotes weddellii | reverse complement strand
GGCAGCTCCTGGATGTCGGGCTGCTTTTCTCTTTACCAGTATCGTCTAATACCCAGTCTGTGTTCAGTTCCCCCAAAATGTCTCAAAATGTGTTTTTACAGTTGGTGTTGTCTGAATCAAAGGCCCACAAGCTGCAGTGGGCTGTTAACGTCTCTCAACCAGTCTCTTTGCCGGTAGTCCTCCCTCTCTGTCCCCCAGACTGGGCTTGGCTGTTTATAGCTTCACGATGTCCTTTTAACTTGTCCCTCAGTTTCTCCTCTTCCTTCTCTTCTATAAATTGCTAATTACGTGAAAGGATTTGTCAG
>NW_027745154.1:0-305 GCF_054177405.1 Leptonychotes weddellii | reverse complement strand
ATGGTTGGCAGGAATGCAAAAGGGTGCAGCCGCTATGGAAAACAGTACAGAGGTTCTTCAAAAAATTTAAAAAAGAACTACTGTACAATCCAGCAATTCCACTTCTCAGTATTTATCCAAACAAAACAAAAACAGCAATTCAGGAAGATATATGCACCCCTGTGTTCACTGCAGTACTATATACAATAGCCAAGATACGAAAGCCCCCTTAGTGTTCATCAGTAGATGAATGGATAAAGAAGATGTGGTGTAGACATGCAATGGAAGATTACTCAACCATAAAAAAGAATAAAATCTTGACATTT
>NW_027745153.1:0-305 GCF_054177405.1 Leptonychotes weddellii | reverse complement strand
AGCCATGGCCATAAAAAAAAAAAAAAAAAAACCACACACAGGGTCATTGTTACAGGCTAAGCAGGATCCTCCCCTAATTACATATAGTGAGTCCTAACACCCAGTCCCTCAGACTGTGACTTGATTTGGAGATAGGATCTTTAAAGTAGCAATTAAGTTAAAATGAAGTCTCTCAAGTGGGCCCTATCCCACTATGGCCCGTATCTTTATAAGAAGATGGGTTAGCCTGGTGATGGGTATTAAAGAGGGCACGTTCCACATGGAGCACTGGGTGTTATATGCAAAAAATGAATCATGGAACACTA
>NW_027745152.1:0-305 GCF_054177405.1 Leptonychotes weddellii | reverse complement strand
CGTTTACAAGGACAGAAATCTGAGTAATTTCCCACTGGTCCAAAGGGAATATTAAACTCTTCTGTCATTCTGTAGTATATTATTTATGATCCCTTTTTTGTTGGCTTTTTTTTTTTTTCATTTGTAAGTTCAACTCCATGTCCTGAGAGAAGGTGATAAAATGCTCAATATGTTAAAAAATCTTATCACTAAATCAGGAACAAAACTATAAATTTTGGCCTTTGAAATCAAACTGACTGGTGAGGATCATTTTGCTCCTGAAATATTACAGTAGTGATCAATTTGCTGTAAAACTAAGCAGTTTA
>NW_027745151.1:0-305 GCF_054177405.1 Leptonychotes weddellii | reverse complement strand
AGGTTTCATGTCTGCACTGGAAGAAAGTTATGGATAAGGTAGATGAGGAAGTGGGCAGGAGGACATTCTAGATTCACCTGAGGCTGCATCTAGACCAATGGTTCCCCATCTTCCCAGGCAAGAGGACTGTTTATGACACCACAACCTGGGCAGACCTCCCCACCACAGCACCCACACATTTACTAAAAGTGCTCGAGCAACACTATGGTGAGGGCAGCAACAGCTATGACATGGGCCATTACTGCACACAGTTTGCGTGATGAGCTCACCCAGTCCCTGCTCACCAGATAGGTGCTAGTCTTATC
>NW_027745150.1:0-305 GCF_054177405.1 Leptonychotes weddellii | reverse complement strand
AGCCGTTGTGTGGAGAGAAGGCTGTAACAGCATATGGTGGTAATGGGCCCCGGACCGGGCTAGGTCATTAATGCACTCTGTGATCCTGCCTAACTCACTTAAACTTTCTGGAGTTAACTTCATCTGAAGCTAATTGGTTGGGGTCTGATTTTTACCCATTCTTGCTAGCTTATTCTCTCTAGTGAGGAGCGCCAACCCACTACCCTCCACCGGTGCCCCCCGCCTCCGCCGGCTTTGTTGAGATATAATTGAATTGTAACACTGTGTAAGTTTAAAGGGCACAATGTGTTGATTTGATACACTTA
>NW_027745149.1:0-305 GCF_054177405.1 Leptonychotes weddellii | reverse complement strand
AGCCATGCTATGCCCTGAGAGCCCACCCTTCCAGAAAGCATAAAGAACAATTCGATAGTCACAAGGTTCAACTGAGATGTCACACTAGAAATGAGTGGTTCTGATGATATGAGGCTCGTGGGTCATGTGGAAAGGTTTAAGATTCATTCTAAGAGCCATTAAAACATTTGAAGTTTGGGGATGACAAATTACGTCTTTTTTCTTCTATGTAATTTAATGTTTTCAATGACTATTAAAATGTGTTATATTTTTAAAAGCAGTCCTTTTTCTGAGAGTAACTAAGTGACAGGAAAGGAGATAATAGA
>NW_027745148.1:0-305 GCF_054177405.1 Leptonychotes weddellii | reverse complement strand
CTACCCAAGGAAACCCACTGAATCTTACAGAGCTAAAGGTTTGGATCTGCAGATTGGATCGGTTTATCCCCGGGGGGTCCGTGGGTTCTGTAGGATGAAGCCGGGGTGTTGTATGCTTGCTCCTGAACCTCCAGAGAACGCCCGTCCCAAAGGGGACCTGTGAACAGTTAGGTCCCGACACCCAAGTCACCCATGTGGGTCGTGAATTAGCCTCCGTGTGCGCCTGGCAGGCACCAGCGAAGTATCCTCCACCTGGGGAAGTGAGAAGCGAGTCCCTTCAGTTGTTTGCTGGGTTCTGTGGCTCA
>NW_027745147.1:0-4558 GCF_054177405.1 Leptonychotes weddellii | reverse complement strand
TTTTTTTTTTATCCTTGGCTGACCTCCCCCGAACACCACTGCTACCAGCAGGCCACTCACTGCTCAGATTCTCTCTGGGCTGTTCGCCTGAGCACTCAAGACCCCCTACAATCTGATCCCCTTTGCTTGCTTGCTTGACATTCTTTTTTTTTTTTTTTTTTAAAGATTTTATTTATTTGACAGAGAGAGACACAGCGAGAGAGGGAACACAAGCAGGGGGAGTGGGAGAGGGAGAAGCAGGCTTCCCACTGAGCAGGGAGCCCGATGCGGGGCTCGATCCCAGGACCCTGGGATCATGACCTGAGCGGAAGGCAGACGCTTAACCAACTGAGCCACCCAGGCGCCCTTTTTTTTTTTTTTTTTTTAAAGATTTTATCTTTCTTGACATTCTTAATCCAGCATCTCGGCTGGTTACAGAGATTCTCAGCTCCATAAAGACAGGAGCGACTTGATATGCCCTTGACTCTCTCAGTAATTACTAGTCCTTGTTGATTGAAATTTATGCCTTTAAGGGAAGAGGCTGAACTGGATAAAATACTGATCTGTGTGTGTGTGTTGCCCCGTATTCTGGGTATCTCTTGCTGTGGGGAGAAAACAAACAAAAACCCTAAAAAGCAAAATAAAACAATAAAACAAAAGTCTAGTGGCTCCTGAACCTACAGTGTGGACTGGGCTTGGTAGGGATGGCTCACGTCTGCTCGCCTGCTTTACCTGGTGTGGCTAGACTCTGGGGATCCGTTACCAGGACAGCGCACGCACATGCTTGCCGGATTGTTGCTGGCCGTCTCCTGGGACTGTCCACCACCCACAGGCCTGGATTCCTCTCCCTGTGGGTGTCACCGCAGGGCTGCTCAGGCTTCCTCCCACCATGTCGGCTGGGTTCCAAGAAGGAGTGTTCCGAGGAGAAGCAGGCGTTGCCCATCTCAGGACCTGGCCCAGACACTGGCATGTCATCATTTCTTCTGCGTTCTGTTGGTCAAAGCTATCACAGAGCCCAGCCGGGTTCAGGGGGGCAGGGGAGGACGCATAGGCGCCTTCCTGTCGGTGGGAGGGTGATGCGAGGCCTCGTGGCCGCTTTACCCCCGCACACTAACAGACTCCCCCTCCCCTGTGACCCTCCTCTAGCCCTGACTGCCGCTGCAGGGAGAGGCAAGCTGGAGGTCTGCGAGCTGCTGCTGGAGCACGGAGCTGCGGTGTCTCGGACTAACAGGAGAGGGGTCCCACCTTTGTTCTGTGCAGCACGCCAGGGGCATTGGCAGGTACCTGGTGGGCCCGCGAAGGCTGCAGAAGCCACGGGTGGGGTGGAGTTCACTGTGGCCCGTCTCTCCCCTGGGGCCACGTGCGGCTCCGCTGAGCCCTGTCTTTTTCACGTACTTGGCTTCTGCTTGTGCTGTCAGTTCTCCTCAATAACCACAAACGTTTGACAGGCAAGCACAGTCCGCCCTCGTACGCTGGTAACCAGGAGCTAGCCTGGGGCGGGGGAGACCCAGCGAGGGAACGGGGAGTGGGTGCACCCTGTTACCATAACAGGAGACTTGCTGTGACACAGCTGTTATCGTGATGGTGTCACCCATTCGTCCAACACACTTGGAAGACGAGTGGTTTTGTTGTGCTCTTTAGAAAAGGAAACATTTTCTCTCTGGTCCAGCACTGTGATTTAGGCTGGTTTCTTTCTTTTCTTTTTAAAGATTTACTTATTTATTAGAGAACACAAGCATGAGGGGCAGAGGGAGGAGAGAGAATCTCAAGCAGACTCCCTGCTGCTGAGCGCAGAGCTCGATGTGGGGCTCGATCCCAGGACCCCGAGATCATGACCTGAACCAAAACCCCTTAACCGACTGTGCCACCCGGTTGCCCCATCAGGCTGGTTTCTTTTACTAGGAGTGACCTGTTGTTACCTTAATTCAAGGGAGCAGCGGATCCTTGAGAACAGCAGTTCGGTCGTTTATTCATTTTGGAAGCAGCGGCCATGGGCCAACCCCATGCCTGGCATCCGGTTACACACAAGCTGCAAACAAACAAATGGATCTTACCATGTCCATTATAGGAAGAATTTTCTAGATCCAAGTTTACATCATGGAATCGTGTCACTCCTTGCTAGTCCCCTTGTTAGGAACTGCAAGTGCTCCCCACCAAGATTTTGGCTTTTCAGTTTCATTTCCAAGAGCTGGACTTGTACTATCTGCTCCCTGTTATCCTCACAACTTCTCTGTGCTGCCCTAACTAATCCTCTCTCTCTGGGTCTCAGTTTTCCTAAATCGTGGGGAGGTTTGGAAAGCATGTATCAGTGTATCAGGAACAGGGAAGCATCGGGAATATGCCACCTTTTGTTGTTGTGGCCATATAACAAATACAGGGCCAGAGGGAGGGAGACTCTGGCCCACCCCCTATATAAAGGCCCTCCCACTGGGATGGTAGTTGTTAAGAGAAGCCTCTCTGGTTTTTTGTTTTTGTTCCTCAGCCTTACCACCATGCACTGGTTGAAGGCACGGTTCTGAGGCTGGGAATCTCTTCCAGGAAGCTTTGCTAAAAATTGCCTGCTGTGAAGGTCAAACCATCCACTAAGCCCCCGAGGCTTAGAAAAGCAGATTGCTTGGGGGTGTGGTGGGTGAACGCTTTCCTGCAGTCTGTGTCCTCCTACCAGAGTGTAGCTGCAGCCCCACCATGGGACCCATAACCTTTGTCCTCTCCTTTAGTTCTCCCATATGCTCTGTTGTGGCTGTCTGGTCATTGCCTGATTGCAATTGGTATCTCCCCTTTTCCACGTTACTGTTTATGCCTTGTATGTGCATGTTTTATTTTTTTTATTTTTTATTTTTTAAAAGGTTTTATTTATTTATTTGACAGAGACAGTGAGAGAGGGAACACAAGCAGGGGGAGTGGGAGAGGGAGAAGCAGGCTTATTGTAGAGCAGGGAGCCCAATGTGGAGCTCGATCCCAGGACCCTGGGATCATGACCCGAGTCGAGGGCAGACGCTTAACCGACGGAGCCACCCAGGCACCCCGTGCATGTTTTATAGGTATAATAATGAATTGGGCGTGTCAAAAAAAAGAGTATATATTTGCAAGAAGATTCTGTTCAAAGGAATCCAATGGAAAGATTTCACAGGCCTTACAAATCACACAACTTAGGCATTTGAAGAAGAGAATCCTTTGCTACTTTTAAGTGTAGAAAAATCTGCCTGGGTAGAGAGCACAAGATCTGAAATGGAGCAGGGAGATTGTAATTCCAAGTGTTTCTTTCAGATCGTTAGATTGCTTTTGGACCGCGGCTGTGATGTGAGCCTAAGTGACAAGCAGGGCCGGACGCCCCTCATGGTGGCCGCTTGTGAAGGACACTTGAGCACCGTGGAATTTCTCCTTTCCAAAGGTAGCAGCGTGGGAGCCCCCGCGGAGGTTTCTTTTGGAAGGACAAAGCAAAGAGCTTTGGCAGACCCGCTGACAGTACTTTCTGATTCAAGTTTGAGAAGTCTTTTTGTTACGGGCATTTTCTGATTTACACATAAGTAGAAAGAATGGGCAGTGCATGTCGTACCATACCCATTACTGGGCTTCAACTGCGGTGAGCAGTTTGCCAGCTTCAGATGTCAGAGGCTTGATTGCTGCGCGTGAGCGCAGGTGTTTGCAGATGTGAATCCGTTTGCTTCTGGGCTCTATCTTACCGAGTTCATGTTCTTTGAATGCGCTGTTCTTGCAGGTGCTGCCCTTTCTTCTCTGGACAAAGAGGGTCTGTCGGCGTTAAGCTGGGCTTGTCTGAAAGGTCACAGAGCAGTGGTCCAGTTTCTGGTTGAGGAAGGAGCCGAGATAGACCAGACGGACAAGAACGGCCGCACTCCCTTGGACCTGGCCGCCTTCTACGGCGACGCAGAGACCGTACGTACCCACAGGTGGTCGCGCTGTCCACCTGCACCTGGGCCTGCGCCGCGGAGAAACCCGTTCCCGGAGTCGAACCATTCCCCGAGTGTGTGGGAGGCCGTGTCTGCGTGTGGTCAGCATGTACGGGAGGGCTGTGGGGGAGTTTTCACTTTTATTCTGTGACATGCAGTCTGTTCCAGAACTTGAGTAAAGATTTTAATAGACTCTTAAAACCTTCAAAATACACAATTACAAACTGCGTCTTCGGCAGACGCATAATTGAATATGTATACACACATGCATATGTAGTTTTATTTTCTTCTTAGTAACCCATATAAATAGAATTCCTGTACAGAGCATTTCAAAATTGCTTTTTTATGTATATGAGAAATTACTAATCAGATAATGATCTTGTTTGTTTTTAAATGGGTGTGCCATTGTCTAGAAATAATATAAAATTCTTAGGGCATTATCTTTTAATCTCTTTGCCAGATGCCTAAGTCTAACGGAGATAAGAAAGGACAAAACATTAGTAAGCTAAGAACTGCAAAATGTCTTTCAGGGCAGAAACCATGTCTTTGTCAGGTTCCGCATCCCAGGCACTGAGCAGGTTTAATGTTAAAGGAATGTTTGGCTCCTTGAGAGTTACCACTTTTGAAGAATTAAATAGGTGTCATGTGCAGATTAGCCAGAGAGACAGATC
>NW_027745146.1:0-305 GCF_054177405.1 Leptonychotes weddellii | reverse complement strand
TTATGAAGCATTTAAAAGAAATTAGAACACTAAAAATATTGTCACCTAAAATTATTTCATATGTAAGGAGCTAAGGACATATATATGAATGGGTACATTTTCTGCGCCATTTAAGGCTTCAGTTATTTATTCACTTATTTATTCTTCATTGAGATATAATTGACATATAACATGTGAGTTTAAGGTGTACAACATTGATGAATTTATATTGCAATATGATTGCCATTATAGCATTAACACCTATATCCTAGTGGTATCCTGTGTTCCTAGTGGTAGGAACAGTTAAGATCTAGTCTCTTGCCAAG
>NW_027745145.1:0-305 GCF_054177405.1 Leptonychotes weddellii | reverse complement strand
ACAGAAAGTATACATATTATTAAACTTCTGTTTTTCTTCTGTTAATCTGTCTTTTATCACAGGAGGGTCTCAGGCAAGAAACTAGAAGGGGGAAGGAAAAAAAAAATTTTTTCCTCCTCTACAGAAGGAATAGTCATTTTGTAGTTCAATATTATCATAAAATGATTTACAAAAATGTTTAGAGATAAAACCTGTCCATGGAGAAGAAATTAAATCAGGTACACTTGGACTAAAAGCTCATTTTATTTTACATAGATCATAAAAGTTACTTTAGACTTAATATAACTAAAATATTGAGACTAATT
>NW_027745144.1:0-305 GCF_054177405.1 Leptonychotes weddellii | reverse complement strand
CACAACCTTCCCCCAGCTGCCCAGACCACTCAGAGTAAAAACCAAAGTAGCCTAGTGGCCCAAAGACCCTCAGTGATGTCACACGAACACGATGCTGTTACTCCAGGCCCCCATCTCACTGGGCGACCCTATTCTACCTACCATTGACCGCATCCCTATGCCACACCTTTTACTCCTGTGACTCAGTCATCCCATAACCAGAAGCCCGTAGCTCCCACTGCCCTTTACCCATCGTACCCAACCCCACACCCCCCTTCCTCTGGCAACCATCAGTGTTCTCTTTATTTACAGGTCTGATTCTGCTT
>NW_027745143.1:0-305 GCF_054177405.1 Leptonychotes weddellii | reverse complement strand
TGTGGATCTTACAGTGTCAAGAGTGGGAGAAGACTCTTCAAGCAGCCCGTCTCTGCAGCTTTCACGCCCAGGTGCTCTGAAGCTGCTTTTCTTTCCTGGGGCTTGGAGTCGGGGAGGGCGGGTAGGGGGAGGCAGTCTGCTCTGGGTTCACTGTTCTTGGAAGCCATTCTGCCTCTAACCAAATACCCTCTCCCTTTCTAGGACTGGGTTCTTGAAGACAAAGCTGGGAAGAAAGGGGTTTTCATGGCAAGCTGTCCATTCCACCCTACTTTATACCTACCTTCTAGAACATTAAGCATAAAGTC
>NW_027745142.1:0-305 GCF_054177405.1 Leptonychotes weddellii | reverse complement strand
CGGGCTCCCTGCTCGGCAGGGAGTCTGCTTCTCCCTCTGACCCTCCTCCCTCTCATGCTCTCTGTATCTCATTCTCTCTGTCTCAAATAAATAAATAAAATCTTTAAAAAAAAAAAAAAAGAAAAGAAACTATGTGTAACCATAGGGATGAATTTGTGCACCATAGTGTTGAATGACAAAAGAAAGCCATGGAATAAAACGTTTGCTTCACTTATAAAGACTGCTTTTTATATTACTTCTATCAAGTTCAAAGAACATGCAAAACTAAACAATATATGGGTGAGACATGCATATGTGGTAAAACT
>NW_027745141.1:0-305 GCF_054177405.1 Leptonychotes weddellii | reverse complement strand
CTATAATCTGTGGATTTACAGTTTTCATCAAACTTGGTAAATATTTGCCTACTATTTCCTGAAATATTTTTTTTCTGTCTCCCTGTCTCCTTCTGAAACTTGTTACACTTGTGTTAAATTGCTTGATGTGTCTTTTTCCAACTATTTTTTTCTGTTGGTATTTCATTTTAGATAGTTGCTATTGCTATGTCTTCAGTTTTTTTTTTTTTTAAGATTTTTATTTATTTATTTATTCAAGAGAGAGAGAGAGACAGTGAGAGAGGGAACACAAGCAGGGGGAGTGGGAGAGGGAGAAGCAGGCTCCC
>NW_027745140.1:0-305 GCF_054177405.1 Leptonychotes weddellii | reverse complement strand
TTCCATCCACGTCGTTGCAAATGGCAAGATCTCATTCCTTTTGATGGCTGCATAATATGAGTAGAGCCATTTTTAACGATGAGGCCCCTGATGCAGAGAGGTTAATCTTAACCCAACTGAGCCCCCACAGCTTGGAAGAGGCATGGCCCAGATTCAAACACAGGTGGACTCCCAGGCCAAGCTGACACCACAGCCCTTAGGGTTTTAGACAAAAGGTCTAAGTGCTCTAGATCTGTGGGTAGAGGCAGGCGGGGCTTGGGTTTCAGCCTGCTCACCATCTCCCCCTTTCCCCTATTGTTTGGTAT
>NW_027745139.1:0-305 GCF_054177405.1 Leptonychotes weddellii | reverse complement strand
AGTGAACATAGTTGCTTTTCCTGCAAGAACATGAGCAGGAGAACTGTATTTTGATTTTGCATCTTTTTAGCCCAAGCCCAGGAAGCCCACTCAGCTCAGGAAACAGTGAAGAGCATCATCTTCAATTCATTTCTCTTTGAATCTGGGTCTCATCCTGACAAAAGTGTGAGGAAAAATGTATGTGTGTGTGTGTGTGTGTAGGTTCCACGTTATTCTAACACAGAATTAATGATCACATCGTGCAATCATATCAAGATAGTGGGATGTGCTGTGCTTTGGAATAAAAGTGGCATAACTTCCTATCC
>NW_027745138.1:0-305 GCF_054177405.1 Leptonychotes weddellii | reverse complement strand
TAATTATGAGCCTCAGCCTTAGCAGGTTAGTGACCTACTGAAAAGCAAGACAGTTTTTTTTTTTTTAAAGATTTTATTTATTTATTTGACAGAGAGAGACACAGCGAGAGAGGGAACACAAGCAGGGGGAGTGGGAGAGGGAGAAGCAGGCTTCCCGCGGAGCAGGGAGCCCGATGCGGGGCTCGATCCCAGGACCCTGAGATCATGACCTGAGCCGAAGGCAGACGCTTAATGACTGAGCCACCCAGGCGCCCCAAGCAAGACAGTTTTAATGAGCAATCAGAGAGTAAGAGTAAGATCATCAA
>NW_027745137.1:0-4558 GCF_054177405.1 Leptonychotes weddellii | reverse complement strand
TGTTGTTTCTTTCCCTGTCCATTTTTGCCATTCTAACTGGTGTAAGGTATCTCAATGTGGTTTTGATTTGAATTTCCCTGATGGCTAATGATGATGAACATTTTTTCATGTGTCTGTTAGCCATTTGTATGTCTTCTTCAGAAAAGTGTCTTTTCATATCTTCGGTCCACTTTTTGACTTGATTATTTGTTTTTTGAGTGTTGAGTTTGAGAAGTTCTTTATAGATCTTGGATACCAGCCCTTTATCTGTAGTGACATTTGCAAATATCTTCTCCCATTCTGTGGGTTGCCTCTTTGTTTTGTTGACTGTTTCCTTTGCTGTGCAGAAGCTTTTTATCTTGACAAAGTCCCAAAAGTTCATTTTTGCTTTTGTTTCACTAGCTTTTGGAGATGTATCTTGAAAGAAGTTGCTGTGGCCAATGTCAAAGAGGATACTGCCTATGTTCTCTGCTAGGATTTTGATAGATTCCTGTCTCACATTGAGGTCTTTCATCCACTTTGAGTTTATCTTTGTGAATGGTGTTAGAGAATGGTCGAGTTTCATTCTTCTGCATGTGGCTGTCCAATTTTCCCAGTACTATTTATTGAAGAGACTATCTTTTTTCCATTGCATGTTTTTTTTGCTTTGTCAAATTTATTCTATGTATAAGTGGGATCATATGGTATTTGTCTCTCTGCCTGACTTATTTCACTGAGCACAATGCCTTCAGGGTCCATCCATGCTCTCACAAATGCCAATATCTCATTCATTTTATGGCTAAATTATATATATATAAATTTTGTATATATATAAATATTATATATGGAATTATATAATATATATGGAATTATATAATATATACATATGTGTTTAATATATATAATTATATATTATATAAATATTAAATGTGGAATTATATATTTAATTATATATATAGCACATTTTTTAAAATTTTATTTTAATTCCAGTATAGTTAACATAGAGTGTTACATTAGCTTCAGGCATACAATACTTTCAACATCTTTCATACATCACCCAGTGCAGCACACTTCCTTTATCCTTTCATCTACTGATGAACATCTAGGTTGTTTCCATGTCTTGGCTATTGTAATTATGCTGCCATGAAATGTAGGTGTGCATATCTTTTTGAATTTCAGTTTTGTTTTCTTCAGATAAATGCTCAGAAGTTGAATTGCTGGATCATATAGTATTTCAAATTTTAACTTTTCCTATTTTAACCTCCATACTGTTTTCCACAATGGCTGCCCCAATTTGCATCCCTACCAACAGTGCACAGGGTTCCCTTTTCTCCACATCCTCACCAACACTTGTTGTTCCTTGTCTTTTTGATACTGACCATTCCAAGAGGCTTGAGGTGATATCTCATTGTGGTTCTGATTTGCATTTCCCTGGTGAGTAGCAATGTGAGCATCTTTTCATGAATCGGTTGGCCATCTGTGTGTGTTCATTGGAAAAATGTCTATTCCGACCCTCTGTCCATTGTTCAATCATATTGTTTGTTTGTTTGTTGATATTGAGTTGTGTGAGTTTTTTATATACTTGGGATGTTTACCCCTTATCAGGTATATGACTATCAAATATTGTCTGCCATTCAGGAGGGTGCTTTCTCATTTCATTGATGGTTTCCTTTGCCATGCAAAAGTTTTAGTTTGAAGTAGACATTTTTTTCCCTTAGCTTTTGTTCCCTTGCTTTTGATGTCAAATCCTAAAAATCATTGCCAAGACCAATGTTTTCTTCTAGGAGTTTTATGGCTTCAGGTCTTACATTCAATTCTTTAATCCATTTCAAGTTAATTTTTGCCTATGGTGTAAGATAGTGGTCCAGTTGCATTTTTTTGTAGTGGCTGTCCAGTTTACCCAACACCATTTATTGAAGAGACTGTTCTTATAGATTCTTATAGATTTTTGTCTCCTTTGTCATAAACTAATTAACCACTTACCTGTGGGTTTATTTCCAGACTCTATTCTGTTCCATTGACCTGTGAGCTTTTTATGCCAATATCATGCTGTTTTGGTTACCATACCTTTATAATATAGTTTGAAATCAGGGAGGATGATGCCTCCAGTTTTGCTCTTCTTTCTCATGATTGCTTTGGCTATCTTTGTGATTCCATAAAAATTGAAGGAGTGTTTGTTCTATTTCTGTAAAATATGCCATTGGAATTTTGACAGGGATTACACTGAATCGCAGATTTCTTTGGATAGTATGGACATTTTAACAGTATTAATGCTTCCAATCAATGAACATGGAATATCTTTCCATTTCTTTGTGTCTTCTTCAATTTCTTTCATCAATGTCTTACAGTTTTCAGGGTATGGGTATTTCACCTCCTTGTTTAAATTTACTCTTAGGCATTTTATTCTTGTTGATGCCGTTGTAAATGGGATATTTTTTATTTCTCTTTCTGATAGTTTCTTATTAATGTATAGAGTTGCAACCAATTATTATATATTAACTTTATATCCTGCTGAATTCATTGATTAGTTATAACAGATTTTTTCTTTTAAATAATTCATTGAATTACAATGGCATACAAGAAACTAATTTAAAATGTAAATTTTTTCTGAATTCAAGTAATCATACAAAAATTAAGAATACATCTGCATTAGTCCATTTATACATAATTCAAGATAGTACACAAAAGCTTGAAAGATTTGTTATATAGTTGTAAAAAATGTAATCAACCTGAAAAATCTGTTTCTTTATTTCTAATGGCGATGTGGGATAATAAACCTAATTCAGGTGGATGTTATTAGGAATAAATACAGTGTTCTGAATTATTTGCTGAATCCAAGAAGTCTTTCATGGGTAAGGAGCATATGCACAGATATGTATGTGTGCATTTGTGTATTACTTCCTACAAATACACTCTTACACATGTATGTACAGCACAGACTCAATAATCCTATCTTTATGTTGAAAGGAAATCTGAAAGAAATTTGGGGAGGATAGAAATCAAAAGAGTGAATGTTTGAACTAGCATGAAATTAAAAGAATATAGATATTTAGAATGGGAAAACTTAATTTTAGTAATGAATTCCTTTTTTTAATCTCAAAGTACAAAAGGCTCAAAGTCAGAATTTATATTAAAAGAAAAGAATCTATATTTAAATGTAAAGTCACAGAGCACTTGGCTGGCTCTGTCAGTGGAGCAAGGAACTCCTTTTTCTTTAAAGATTTTATTTTTAAGTGATCTCTACAGTAATGTGGGGCTCAAATACACAATCCTGAGTTCAAGAGTCACCCGCTCCACCAACTGAGCCAGCCAGGAAGCCAGAGGATGTAACTCTTGATCTTGGGTTCATGAGTTCAAGCCCTATGTTGGGCATAGAGATTACTTTAAAAATAAATAAAAGTGGCACTTTGGTGGCTCAGTCAGTTTAGGTTCCGACTCTTGATATTGGCTCAGAGCATGGATTCAAACGCCATGTCAGCTCCATGTTCAGTGGGGAGTCTGCTAAGGATTCTCTCTCCCTTTCCCTCTGTCCTTCCCCTCCTCCCTGGCTCACCCAGGAGTGCACTTTCTCTCTCTCTCTCTCTCCAAAATAAATAAATAAATCTTTAATAAATAAGTAAAGTAAGTCACATTTATATTTTAGCAATGGGGAATTCACCTTTTCCATTCCATTTCAACAATGGAGCAAAAGCTCCAAATTGACATTATTCTTTTTTTTCTTCCAGTTAAGGTTGGATTTTAACACAAAATGCCCTTACTCCCCAAAACCATAAGATACCTAGGAATAAATCTAACCAAAGAGGCAAAGGATCTGTACTCAGAAAACTATAAAATACTCAGGAAAGAAATTGAGGAAGACACAAAGAAATGGAAAAACGTTCCATGCTCATGGATTGGAAGAACAAATATTGTGAAGACGTCAATGCTACCTAGAGCAATCTACACATTTAATGCAATTCTTATCAAAATACCATCCACTTTTTTCGAAGAAATGGAGCAAATAATCATAAAATTTGTATGGAACCAGAAAAGACCCCGAATAGCCAGAGGAATGTTGAAAAAGAAAAGCAAAGCTAGTGGCATCACAATTCCGGACTTCCAGCTCTATTACAAAGCTGTCATCATCAAGACAGATGGTACTGGCACAGAAACAGACACATCGATCAATGGAACAGAATAGAGCCCAGAAATGGACCCTCAACACTATGATCAACTAATCTTCAACAAAGCAGGAAAGAATGTCCAATGGAAAAAAGACAGTCTCTTCAACAAATGGTGTTGGGAAAGTTGGACAGCCACATGCAGAAGAATGAAACTGGACCATTTCCTAACACCACACACAAAAATAGACTCCAAATGGTTGAAAGACCTCAATGTGAGACAGGAGTCCATCAAAATCCTAAAGGAGAACACAGGCAGCAACCTCTTCGACCTCAGCCGCAGCAACTTCTTCCTAGAAACATCGCCAAAGGCAAGGGAAGCAAGAGCAAAAATGAACTGTTGGAACCTCATTAAGATAAAAAGCTTTTTCACAGCAAAAGAAACAGTCAACAAAACCAAAAGACAACCGACAGACTGGGAGAAGATATTTGCAAATGAC
>NW_027745136.1:0-305 GCF_054177405.1 Leptonychotes weddellii | reverse complement strand
AGAAGACAATGCAGAGAATCCACAAGGCCAGAGAACACAGTTAAATCAAGAGCCGAAGCCAGAGAAAAGACACAAGCAAACAGAAACCCTATCCATCAAAGCGGGAGTGAGACCCTGGGATCTGCAGGGAGAAGGTGAAGCGTAAATATGGAGTTGCACTGGCCCATAAGGGATATTGTTAAAGCTGTCCTTCTGTTCTAGAGGCCCCTCTTCCTAAAGCCAAGTCTAGGGTCACTTAGGGTCAGGGCCTGCTTGACATTTTGTAATTATATATTTACTTCTTCTTCTCCCTTACTGATTGGAGA
>NW_027745135.1:0-305 GCF_054177405.1 Leptonychotes weddellii | reverse complement strand
GGGGGATTAAGCAATGAGCAGCTCCTTATTTTAGTTTCTACCAGAAGAGATTTAGAAGCAACCATGCGTAACTTTTGACAAGTCACAATTTTGAGTTAATCTCTATAAAAAAAAAACAAAAAAACATTCTTAAATCAGGAGGCATGTCATTCTATACTTACGAAGTGTTAGGTCACAGGCCAAATGCTCTATGTGCTTATTACCTGAATCTCACAATCATTTGAGAAAGCATGCAAGTTATCATTCTTCCCCTTCAAATCAGTGGTTCCAGAAAAAGAAACTTGCCTGACACCTGGTCAAACTCT
>NW_027745134.1:0-305 GCF_054177405.1 Leptonychotes weddellii | reverse complement strand
AGGTGAATTCACAGAAGAGCAAATAGTTTAGTTTAGTGAGTGCTAGGTCTGGAGAGATAGGTTGGCATCTCAGGGTCAGCCTTGAGGGATGGGGGGCCTTGAATGCCGATCTCAGGATTTAAACTTCACCAGCAAAGAGACTGCCAGCTCCTGGCTGAGTTTTGAAAGGAGAGAGGCATACTCCAAGTGTTGTGTTAGAAAGATTGAATATGAATTGGAAGAGGTTTAAACACAAGGTCCAGGTAACAAGATGTAGGAATGTAAAAGGAAAAACAATGTGCTGCAAGATACATATCAAAAAAAAA
>NW_027745133.1:0-305 GCF_054177405.1 Leptonychotes weddellii | reverse complement strand
TTTTAAAAAGTTGCCAGTTTACGAAGTTTAAAAAATGGCATCATATTGCTGTTTTAATTTGTATTTCTTTGATCACTGGTAGAGTTGAACATTTTTCACATTTCACTGAACAATAGAATTTTTTAAATGACATTTGCCCACATTCCTATCAAGGCTTCAGCTCTACCTAAAGACTAGAAACACTCTTTGGGCACTATTGTTATCCTCTGGTCTCCTGGACACAAGCCTTTTCTGGATCAAAGGGAAGTGAGCCAATTTCTAAGACTTGGAAGCATCTGATTTTTTAAACCGCGCCGGCAGCGGTT
>NW_027745132.1:0-305 GCF_054177405.1 Leptonychotes weddellii | reverse complement strand
CGGGCTCCCTGCTCGGCAGGGAGTCTGCTTCTCCCTCTGACCTTCCTCCCTCTCGTGCTCTCTGTCTCTCATTCTCTCTCTCTCAAATAAATAAATAAAATCTTTAAAAAAAAAAAAAGAAAATAATAACTAAGATTGAAAGGATCAAATAAGAACATTAGTCACTGTACAACTCTACAATGAGAATCCAAAAAAATCTACAGGGCCAAATGCCTCCATCCCCATAGGCTGAAGACTGCTTTTTATAGTTGTCAGCTGCCACACCTCTTGCTGCTCATTAGTGGCCAGGACAAACTCCAGAATGG
>NW_027745131.1:0-305 GCF_054177405.1 Leptonychotes weddellii | reverse complement strand
CCCTCCCCCAGAGACAGGGACAGGGGGGTGCTATCTCCCTCAGGGGTCATCCTTGGGAAAGTCCTGGATTATAAAACTGACAAAGGCTTTTTAAGAAAGATTTACATACATCTGAGGCACCTGGGTGGCTCAGTCCATTAAGTATCGGACTCTTGCTTTTGGCTCAGGGTCCTGGGATCGAGCCCTGCATGGGGCTCCCCGCTCAGCAGGGAGTCTGCCTGTCTCCTTCTCTCCCCGTGCCGCCCCCCCCCCGCCCCGCTCATGCTCGCTCTTCCTCTAAAATAAATAAATCTTAAAAAAAAAAA
>NW_027745130.1:0-305 GCF_054177405.1 Leptonychotes weddellii | reverse complement strand
TGTGCATCAAAGGACATTATCAGGGGCACCTGGGTGGCTCAGATGGTTAAGCGTCTGCCTTCGGCTCAGGTCATGATCCCAGGGTCCTGGGATCGAGCCCCGCATAGGGCTCCCTGCTCTGCGGGGAGCCTGCTTCTCTCTCTCTCTCTCTCTGTCTCTCATGAATAAATAAATAAAATCTTAAAAAAAAAAAAAAAAAGAAAAAAAGGACATTATCAACAGAGTGAAAAGGCAACCCACAGAATGGAAGAAAAAATTTGCACATTATATATATATATATGATAAGCGATTAATATTCACAATAT